>NW_012120521.1:247158-263507 GCF_000951035.1 Colobus angolensis palliatus
ATGGGTGCAGCACACCAACATTGCACAAGTATACATATGTAACAAACCTGCAAGTTATGCACATGTACCCTAGAACTTAAAGTACAATAATAAAAAAAAAAAAATAAAAAAAAACTATAAAGAAGCTCTCTGAGAAACCGTTTTGTGATGTTGTTAATTCATCTCACAGAGTTACATGATCCTTTTCTTGGATCAGTTTGGTAGCACTGTTTTTGTTTAATCTGAGATGGGATATTTTGGATCACTTTGAAGCCTTTGGTGACTAAGAAATGTACTCAGATAAAAACTGGAAAGATGCTGTCTGAAAAAGTTATTTGTCATGTGTGAGTTCACCTCACTGAGTTACACTTTTCTTCTCATAGAGCAGTTTGCTAAAACTGCTTTCCTTGTATTTGCAAAGGGATATTTGGGAACACCTTGAGGCCTACAGTGACAAAAGTAACATCCTAAGACAAAAACTAGAAAGAAGCTTTAATAGAAACTGCTTTGTTATTCATAAATTCATCTCACAGAGTTACACCTTTCTTTTCATTGAGCCCTTTGATAGCACTGTATTTGGGGAATCTGCAAAGCGATTTTGGGGGCTCACAGAGTCTGATGGTGAAAAAGGAAATATCTTCAGATAAAAAACTGGAGAGAAGGTTTTTGAGAAACTATTTTGTGATGCATGTATTCACCTCAGAGAGATAAGCCATTTTGTTGATTGAAAAGTTTGGCATCACTGTTTTTGTTGGGTCTGAGGAGGGATATTTGGGAATGCATTGAGACTGATGGTGGATAAGTAAATATGCTGCACAGATGAAAGTTAGAAAGGAGCTTTCTGAGAAATTTCTTTGTGATGGGTGAATTCGTCTCCCAGAGGTAAACTACTCTTTTCATGGAGCAGTTTGTTAACCCTGATTTTGAGGAATCTACAAAGGGATATTCAGAGCATGGAGAAGCCTATGGTGAAAAAGGAAATACCCTCAGATAAAAACTAGAAAGAATCTTTCTGAGAGACTGTTTTGAGTTAAATTTTCTTTTCATTGAGCAGTTTGTTAACACTGTTTTTGTGAATCTGCAGTGGGCTATTTTGGAACACATAGAGGCCTAAGGTGAAAAAAGAAAATTCTCCAGGTAAAAACTGGAGAGAAGTTTTCAGGTAAAATCCTTTGTGATTTGTGCATTCATCTCACAGACCTAAACGTTTCTGTTGAGAGAGCACTTTGGCATTACTGTTTTAATGGTGTCTGAGAAGAAATATTTGGGAGCACCTGGAAGCCTACAGTTTAAAAGGAAATATCTGCATATAAAAACTAGAAAGAAGCGTTCTGAGAAACTGCTTCATGATGTGTGAGTTCATCTCACAGAGTTACACGATTTTTTTTCATGGAGCAGTATGGTAGCACTGTTTTTGGGTAATCTGATAAGGGATATTTTGGATTGCAACAAAGCGTATGGTGACAAAGGAAATATCCTCAGATAAAAAAATTGAAAGAAGCTTTCTGAGAAAGTGATTTGTGATGCATGAATTCATCTCACAGGGTTGCACCTTTCTTTTCATTGAGCAGTTTTTTAACACTGTTTTTGTGGAATCTGCAAAGGGATATTTGGGAGCACACTGAGGACTATAGTGAGAAAGGAAATATCCTCAGGTAAAAACTAGAAAGAAATTGTCTGAGAAACTGCTTTGAGATGTGTGAGTTCATCTCAAAGAGATACACCACAGTTTTCATTGGGTAGTCTGATAACACTGGTTTCATAGAATCTGTAATAGGATACTTGGGAGTGCATTGAATCCTATGGTGCTATGGTGAGAAAGGAAGTATAATCAGATAAAAATCAAAAAGAAACTTTCTGAGAAACTGCTTTGTGATTTGTGAATTCATCTCACAGAGTTACAATGCTCTTTTCACTGAGCAGTATGCTAACACTGTTTTCGTGGAATGTGCAATAGGATATTTGGGAGTGCATTGAAGCCTATAGTGAAAAAGGAAATATCCTCAAATAATAACTAGAAAACAACTTTGTGAGAAACTCCTTAGAGATGTGTGAATTCACCTCACAGAGTTACACTGTTCTTTTCATTGAGTAGTAGGTTAACACTGTTTTCTTGGAATATGCAATGGGATATTTTGGAGCTCATTGAAGCTTAAGGTGAGAAAGGAAATATCCTCAGACAAAAACTAGAAAGAAGCTTTCTGAGAAAGTACTTTGTGATTTTTGAATTCATCTCACAGAGTTGCACTATTCTTTTCATGGAGCATTTTGGTAGCACTGTTTTTGGGGAATCTCAGAAGTGATATTCCACATCACAGTGAAGCCTACGGTGAACAAGGAAATGTCCTCAGAAAAAAACTAGAAAGAAGCTTCCTGACAAAGTGCTTTATGATTATTGAATTCATTTCACAGAGTTACACATTTCTTTTCATGTTCCAGTCTGTTAACACTAGTTTCGTGGAATCGGCAAAGGGATATATGGGAGCACATTTTAGCGTATGGGGAAAAAGGAAATATCCTCAGGTAAAAACTAGAAACAAGCTTTCTGAGAAACTGCATTGTGTTTCATGAATTCATTTCACAGTGTTATACAGTTCTTTTCATTGGTAATACTGTTTTCTTGAAATCTGCAATGGGTTGATTCAGAGCATATTGAAACTTATGATGAAAAAGGAACTATCCTCAGAAAAAAACTAGAAAGAAGCTTCCTGAGAAACTGCTTTGTGATGGGTGAATTCATCTCCAAGAGTTTCACCCTTCTTTTTATTGTGCATTTTGGTAACACTGTTTTGTGAAATCTGCAATGGAATATTTGGGAGTGCATAGAGTTCAATGGTGAAAAATCAAACGTATTCAGGAAAAACTTAAGAGAAACGTTCTGAGATACTCCTTTGTGAAGTGTGAGTTCATCTCATAGAGTTAAATGTTTCTGTTGAGGGAGCACTTTGGTATCACTGTGTTTGTTTTTTCTGAGAAGGGATATTTGGGAACGCATTGAAGCCTATGGTGGAAAAGGAAATATCCTCGTATAATAATTAGAAAGAAGACTTCTGAGAAACTGTTTGTTATGTGCTAATTCATCTCACCGAGTTACAGGATTCTTTCCATGGAGCACTTTGTTACCACTGTTTTTGGGGAATGCGACATGGGATATTTTGGATCGCCTTGAAGAATATGGTGAAAAAGGAAATATTCAGACAATACTAGAAAGAACCTTTCTGAGAAAGTTCTTTGTGATGTGTGAATTCATCTCACAGAGTTACACCTTTCCTTTCATAGACCAGTTTACTAACACTGTTTTCGTGGAATCTGCAAAAGGATGTTTGGGAGCGCACTGAGGCCTATGGTGATAAAGGAAGTGTCCTCATATAAAAACTAGAAAGTAGCTTTCTGAGAAACTGCTCTATGATGTGTTAATTCATCTCACAGAGTTACATGATCCTTTTCAAGGAGCAGTTTGGTATCACTGTTTTTGTTGAATCTGAGAAGGGATATTTTGGATTGCATTGAAGCCTATGGTGACAAAGGAAATATCCTCAGAGAAAAATTAGAAACTTTCTGAGAAAGTTCTTTGTGATGTGTGAATTCATTTCACAGAGTTACACTTTTCTTTTCATGGAGCAGTTTGCTAACACTGTTTCCTTGGAATCTGCAATGGGATATTTTTTAGCACATTGAAGCTTAGGGTGACAAAGGAGATAGCCTCAGACAAAAACTAAAAAGAAGCTTTCTGAGAAATTGCTTTGTGATTTTTGAGTTCCTCTCAGAGTTACATGATTCTTTTCATGAAGCAGATTGATTGCATTGTTTTTAAGGAATCTGCAGTGTTGAAAATGGAAATATCCTCAGATTGAAACTAGAAAGAAGTGGATGGTAGAAAAGGAAATATCCTCAGATAAAAACTAGAAAGAAGCTTTCCGAGAAATTTCCTTGTGACGGGTGAATTCATCACACAGAGTTACACCTTTGTTTTCTTTGATAAGTTTGGTAGCACTGTTTTCATGGAATCTCCAAAGGAATATTCAGGAGCTCCTAGAGGCCTATGGTGAACAAGGAAATAATTCCAGATAAAAACTGAAGAGAAGCTTTGTGAGAAACACTTTTTTGATGGGTCTCTTCATCTCATAGAGTTTAACCTTTCTGTTGACTGAGTAGTTCGGCATCATAGTTTTTGTGGTATCTGAGAAGAGATATTTGGAAGCACATTGAAGCCCAAGTTGAAAAAGGAAATATCCTCACATTTAAGCTACAAAGAAGCTTTCCGAGAAACTGCTTTGTGGTGGTTGAATTCATCTCACAGAGTTACACCTTTGTTTTCATCGAGAAGTTTGGTAAAACTCTTTTTCTGGACTACAAAGGGATATTCGGGAGCACATAGAGCCCAATAGTGAAAAAGGAAATATCTTCAGGTAAAAACTGGAGAGAAGCTCTCTGAGAAACTCCTTTGTGATGTGTGCATTCATCTCATAGAGCTCAACGTTTCTGTTGAGGGAGTACTTTGGCATCATAATTTCTGTGCTGTCTTAGAAGGAATATTTGGGAGTGCATTGAAATCTGTGGTGGAAAAGGAAATATCTTCAGATAAAAATTAAAAAGAAGCTTCCTGAGAAACTACTTTGTAATGGCTGAATTTTTGTCACAGAGGTAAACCATTCTTTTCATTACACAGTTTGGTAGCACTGTTTTTGTGAAATCTGCAGTGAGATATTTGGGAGCACATAGAGGCCTAAGATGAAAAAGAAAATTCTTCAGGTAAACCTGGAGAGAAGCTTTTGGAGAAACTCCTTTGTGGTTTGTACATTCTTCTCATAGAGCTAAATGTTTCTGTTGAGGGAGCGCTTTGGCATCACTGTCTTTGTGGTGTCAGAGAAGGGATATTTAGGAGTGCTTTGAAGCCTATGGTGGAAAAGGAAATATCCTCAGATAAAAATGATCCAGAAGCTTTCTGAGAAACTTATTTTTGATGGGTCAATTTATCTCACAGATTTACATCATTCTTTTCATGGAGCACTTTGTTAGCACAGTTTTAGTGAAATCTGCAGAGGGATATAGAGGTGGGTGAAAAAAGAAAATTCTTCAGGTAACAACTGGAGAGAAGCTTTTGGAGAAACTCCTTTGATATGTGTGCATTCGTCTCATAGAGCTCTACATTTCTATTGAGGGAGCAATTTGGCATCATTGTTTTTTTGATGTCCAAGAAGGCATATTTGGAGCACTTTGGAGCCTCTGGTGGAAAAGGAAACATCCTCAGATAAAAACCAAAAAGAAGAATTCTGAGAAACTGCTTTCAGATGTGTGAATTCATCTCATAGAGTTACACTGTTCTTTTCATTGTGCAGTTTGCTAACATTGTTTTCTTGGAATCTGCAATGGGATTTTATGGAGTGCATTAAAGCTGATGGTGACAAAGGAAATATACTCATATAAAAACTGGAAAGAAGCTTTCTGAAAACCCGATATGTGGTGTGTTAATTCATCTCACAGTGTTACAGGATTCTTTTCATGGATCAGTTTGGTAGCACTGTTTTTGTGGTGCCTGAGAAGGGTTACTTGGGAATGCATGGAAGCCGAGGGTGGAAAAAGAAATATCCTGAGATAAAGAATACAATGAAGCATTCTGAGAAATTTCTTTGTGATGAGTGAATTCATCACAGTGAGTTACACCGTTTTCTTTTTCTTTGAGCAGTTTGCTAGCACTGTTTTTAGGGAATCTATAAAGGGATATTTGGGAGCTCCTAGAGGTCTATGGTGAAAAAGGAAATAACTTCAGATAAAAACTGGAGAGAAGATTTTCGAGAAATGGTTTTGTGATGTGTGTATTCGTCTCATAGAGCTTAACCTTTCTGTTGATTGAGCAGTTCGGCATCCCTGTTTTGTGGTATCTGAGAGGAGATATTTGGGAGCACACTGAAGCCAATGGTGACAAAGGGAGTATTTTCAGATGTAAACTAGAAAGAAGCTTTCTGAGAAACTGCTCTGTGATGGGTGAATCATCTCACAGAGTTACACGTTCCTTTTCATTGAGCAGTTCAGTAACACTGTTTATGTGGAATCTGCAAAGGGATATTTGGGAGTGCACTCTCAGATTCCCGAAAACAAGTGCTACAAAACTGATACATGAGGAGAATTGTGTAACTCTGTGAGATGAATTAACACATCACAAATCAGTTTCTCAGAAAGCACTTTTCTAGTTTTTATATTAGGATATTTTCTTTTCACCATAAGATTCAATGTGCTCTGAAATATCCCATTACAGATTCCAAGAAAAGAGGGTTAGCAAACTGCCCCATGTAGAGAACGCTACAACACTGTGAGATGAAATTACACATCACAAAACAGTTTCTCAGAAAGCTTCTTTCTAGTTTATATCTGAGGATATTTCCTTTTTCGCCATAGGCCTCAATGGGCTCCCAAAAATCCCTTTGCAGATTCCACGAAAAGAGTGTTAGGATACTGCTCCATGAAAAGAAACGTGTAAGTCTGTTAGATGAATTCACACATTATAAAGTTTCTCAGAAAGCTTCTTTCTAGTTTTTATCTGAGGACATTTCCTTTCTCATCATAGGCTTGGATGTGATCCAAAATATCCCTTTTCAGATTCCCCTAAAACAGTGCTACCGAATTGCTCCATAAAAATTAAAGTGTAACTCTGTGAGATGAATTCACAAAACACAAAGCAGTTTCTCAGAAAGCTTCTTTCTTGTTTCTGTCTGTGAAAATTACCTTTGTCATCATAAGCTTCAATGCACTCTGAAATATCCCAGTGCAGATTCCAAGAAAACAGTGTTAGCAAACTGCTCAATAAAAACAAAAGTGTAACTCTGTGAGATAAATTGAAACATTACAAAGCAGTGACAAAGAAAGCTTCTTTGTGGTTTTTATCTGAGAATATTTCATTTGTCACCATGCGCTTCAATGCGACCCCAAACATCCTATTGCAGTTTCCACGAAACAGTGTTATCAAACTCTTCAATGAAAAGAACATTGTAACTCTTTGATATGAATTCACACATCACAAAGTAGTTTCTCAGAAAGCTTCTTTCAGTTTTTGTCTGAGGATATTTACTTTTTCTCCATAGGCCTCGATGCATTCCAAATATCCAGTTGCAGTTTACACGGAACGAGTGTCAGGAAATTCCTCCATGGAAAGAAAGTTGTAACTCGGTGAGATGAATTCACACATCACAAAGAAGTTTCTCAGGAAAGTTCTTTCTAGTTTTTATCTGATTCTATATCATTTATCACCATTGGCTTTTATGCAATCCATAATATCCCTTCTCAGATTCCACAAAAACAGTGCTACCAAACTGCTCCATAAAAGTGTCATGTACCACTGTGAGATGAATTCACAGGTCACAAAGCAGTTTCTCATAAACCTTACTTTTGCTTTTCTCTGAGGATATTTCCTTTGTCACCATAGACTTCAATGCAACCCAAAATATCCCTTCTCAGATTCTCCAAAAGCAGTGCTGCCAAACTGCTCCATGTAAAGAATCGTGTACCTCTGTGAGATGAATTAACCCAACACAAAGCAGTTTCTCAGTAAGCTTCTTTTTGCTTTTGGTATGAGGATATTTCCTTTGTCACCGTAAGCTTCAATGCGCTCCGAAATGCCCCATTGCAGATTCCAAGAAACTGGTTTTCACAAACTGCTCAATGAAAGAACAGTGTAACTCTGTGAGATCAATTCACACATCACTAAGGAGTTTCTCAGAAAGCTTCTTTTTGATTTTTATTTCAGGGCATTTCCTTTGTCACTATAGGCTTCAATATGTTACCAAATATAATATGGCAGATTCCACGAAAACAGTGTTATAAAACTGCTCAATGAATAGAACAATGCAACTCTGTGAGATGAATTGACACATCAGAGAAATTTTCTCAGAAAACTTTCTCGTTTTCAAATGAGGATTTTTCCCTTTTCACTGTATGCCTCAATGCTTTCCCAAATATGCCTTTTCAGATACCATGAAAACAGAGTTACAATACTGCTCCAAGAAATGAAAGATGTAACTCTGTGAGATTAATTCACAGATAACAAAGAAATTGCTCAGATAGTTTCTTTCTAGTATTTATCTGAGAATATTTCCTTTCTCAACATAGGTTTCAATGCAATCCAAAATATCCCTTCTCAGATTCCAGAAAAACAGAGCTACCAAACTGATCCATTAAAAGAAATATGTAACTCTGTTGGTTGAACCAACACATCAGAAAGCTGTTTCTCAGAAAGCTTCTTTATGGTTTTTGTCTAAGGATATTTTCTTTGTCACCATAAGCTTCAATGTGCTCTGAAATATCCCAGCGCATATTCTAAGTAAAGAGTGTTAGCAAACTTCTCAATGAAAAGAACAATGTATCTCTGTGGGATGAATTCACGCATCACAGAACAGTTTCTCAGAAAGCTACTTTCTAGTTTATTTCTGAAGGATATTTCCTTTATCACCATAGGCATCAATACGTGCCAAAATATCCCTTGGCAGATTTCATGAAAACATTGTTAAGAAACTGCTCCATGGAAAGAAAGGTGTAACTCCATAAGATGAATTCACACATCATAAATAAGGTCCTCAGACACCTTCTTTCCAGTTTTTACCTGAAGATATTTCCTTGGTCACCATACGCTTCAAAGTGCTCCAAGATATCCCTTCTCAGATTCCCCAAAAATAATGCTACAAGCACCTCTATGAAAAGAATCATGTAATTCTGTGAGATGAATTCACACATCACAAAACGCTTTCTCAGACATTTTCTTTCTAGTTTTTATCTGAGGATATTTCCTTTATCTCTGTAGTCCTCAATGCGCTCCCAAATATCCCTTTGCAGATTCCATGAAAACATTTTTAGCAAACTGATACATGAAGGGCAAGGTGTACCTCTGTGACATGAATTCACACATCACAAAGAAATTTCTTAGAAAACTGCTTTCTAGTTTTTTCTGAGGATATTTCCTTTGTCACCGTAGGCTTCACTGTGATTCAAAATATCCCTTTGCAGATTCCATGAAAACAATGTTAACCTACTGCTCAATGAATAGAATAGTGTAACTCTGGGAGATGAATTCACACATCATGTAGCAGTTTCTCAGAAAGCAATTTTTTAGTTATGATTTGAAGATATTTTATTTTTCATCAAAGGCTTCAAGACGCTCCAAAATATCCTATTGCAGATTCCACGCAAACAGTGTTAGCATACTGCTCAATGAAAAGAATGGTGTATCAATGTGAGATGAATTCACACATCACAAAGCAATTTCTCAGTAAGCTTCTTTCTAGTTTTCAATCTGAGGATATTTCCTTTGTCACTATAGGCTTCAATGGGATCCCAACTATCCTATTACACATTCCATGAAACCAGAGTTATCAGACTGCCCAATGAAAAGTACAGTGTAACTCTATGAGATGAATTCACACATCACAAAGCAGTTTCTCAGACAATTTCTTTCTAGTTTTTATCTGAGGATATTTCCTTTTTCACTATAGTCACCAATGTGCTCCCAAATATTCCTTTCCAGATTCCACAAAAACAGTGTTAGCAAACTGTTACATGAAAATAAAGGTGAACCTTTGTGAGATGAATTCACACATCACAAACAAGTTTCTTAGAAAGCTTCTTTCTAGTATATATCTGAAGATATTTCCTCTGTCACCATAGGCTTCAAAGTGATTCAAAATATCCCTTCTCAGATTCCCCCAAAACAGTGCTACCAAACTGATCGATTAAAGAGTGGTGTACCTCTGTGAGTTGAATTAATACACCACAAAGATGTTTCTCAGAAACTTTCTTTCTAGTTTTTGTCTGAGGATATATCCTTTGTCAAAATAAGCTTCAATGCACTCCTAATGATCCCAATGCAGATTCCAAGAAAACAATGGTAGCAAACTGCTCAATAAAAAGAACAGTGTAACTTTGAAGTCTGACTTCATATATCACAAAATAGTTTCTCAGAAACCTTCTTTCTAGTTTCTTTCTGAGGAAATTTTGTTTATCACCATAGGCCTCAATGCACTCCGAAATATACCTTTGCAGATTTCACGAACACAGAGTTAGCAAACTGCTCCATGGAAAGAAAAGTATATCTCCGTGAGATGAAATCACACATCACAAAGAACTTTCTCAGAAAGCATCTTGCTTGTTTTTATCTGAGGATATTTCCTGAGAAACCACAGGCTTCAATGTGATCCAAAATATCCCCTCTCAGCTTCCCCAAAAACAGTGCTACCAAAAGGCTCCATGAAAAGAATCATATAACCATGTGAGACGAATTAGCACACCACAAAGCCGTTTCTCAGAATGCTTCTTTCTAGTTTTTACATGAGAACATTTCCTTTGCCACCATAAGCTTCAAGTGTCCCATTGCAGATTCCAAGAAAACAGTGTTAGCACACTGCTTGATGAAAATAACAGTGTAACTGTGTGAAATGTATTCACACATCACAAAGCAGTTTCTCAGAAAGTTTCTTTGTAATTATTATCTGATGATATTTCCTTTGTCACCAAAGGCTTCAATGTGTTCAAAAATAGAATATGGTAGATTCCACGAAAATTGTTATCAAACTGCTCAATGAAAACAACAGTGTGACACTGTGAGATGAATTCACACATCACAAAGCAGTTTCCCAGAAAAATTCTTTCTCGTTTTTAAATGAGAATTTTTCCCTATTCACTATATGCCTCAAGGTGCTCCCAAATATGCCTTTGCAGATTCCATGAAAACAGAGTTACAAAATTGCTCAATGAAAATAATGGTGAAACTCTCTGAGATGAATTCAAAATAACAAAGAAATTTCTCAGACAGCTTCTTTCTAGTTATCATCTGAGGATATTTCCTTTGTCCCCATATGCTTCAATGCAATTCAAAATATCCCTTCTCAAATTCCCCAAAAACAATGCTGGAAAACTGATCTATAAAAAGAAAGTTATATCTCTGTGAGGTGAATTCACATATCATAAAAAGTTTCTCAGAAAAGTTATTTACAGTTGTCATGTTAGGATATTTCCTTAGTCACCGTTGACTGGAATGCGATAAAAAATATCGCTTCTCAGATTCCCAAAAAACAGTGCTACCAAACTGCTCCATGAAAAGTATTGTAATCTCTTAGAGATGAATTAGCTCATTACAAAGCAGTTTCTCAGAAAGTTTCTTTCTAGTTTTTTTATTAGGATATTTCCTTTGTCACCATAAGCTACAACACGATCTGAAATATCCCATTGCAGATTCCAAGAAAACAGTGTTAGCAACCTTCTCAATGAAAACAACAGTGTAATTCTGTGCGATTAATTCACACATAACAAAGCAGTTTCTCAGAAAGTTTCTTTCTAGTTTTTATCTGAGGATATTTCCCTTTTCACTACAGGCTTCAATACACTCCCAAATATACCTTTGCACACTCCATGAAAACAATGTTAGTAAGGTGCTGCATGAAAATAAAGGTGTAACTCCGTGAGATGAATTCACACATCACAAAGAAGTTTCTCAGAAAGCTTCTTTCCAGTTTTTATCTGAGGACATTTCCTTTGTCACCATAGGCTTCTATGCGATCCAAACTATTCCTTCTCAGATTCCTCAAAAACAGTGTTAAAAAACTGATCCATGAAAAGAATTGTGTAACTCTATGAGATGAATTAAGACATCACAAAGCATTTTCTCAGAAAGCTTCTTTATAGATTTGTCTGAGGATATTTCCTTTGTCACCATAAGCTTCAAAGCACTCTGAAATATTCCATTGTGTATTCCACAAAAATAGTGTTGGAAAACTGATCCATGAAAAGAAAAGTGTAACTCTGTGAGATGAATTCACACATTGAAAAAAACTTTCTCAGAATGCTTCTTTCTACTTTTTATCTGAAGATATTTCCTTTCTCATCATGTGCCTCAATGTGCTCATGAATATCCCTTTGCAGATTCCACAAAAATAGTGTTAGCACACTGACCCATAAAAAGAAAGGTGTAAATCTATGAGATGAATTCACACATCACAAGGCAGTTTTTCAGAAACCTTCTTTTTGGTTTTTGTTGGAGGATATTTCCTTTTTCACCAGAGGCTTCAATGCTCTCCCAAATATCCTATTGCAGACTCCACAAAAACAGTGTTATCAAAGTGATAAATGAAAACCACATTGTAACTATGTGAGATGAATTCACACATAATGAAGTAGCTTCTCAGAAATCCTCTTTCTAGTTTTTAATTGAGGATATTTCCTTTGTCACCATAGGCTTCAATGTGACCGAAAATATCCCTTCTCAGATTCCTGAAAAACAGTGCTACCGAACTCTGACATGAAAAGAACGGTGTAACTCTGTAAAATGAATTCACATATCACAAAGGTGCTTCTCAGAAAACTTCTTTCTAGTTTTTATCTGAGTATATTTACTTTTACACCATGTTAATTAACGTGCTCCCCAGTATCCCATAGCAGATTATTCAAAAAAAGTGTTTGCAAACCTCTCAATTGAAAGAGCAGTGTAATTCTGTCAAATGAGTTCACATATCACAATGCAGTTTCACAGAATGCTTGTTTTTGGACTTTTTTATGTGGATATTTCCTTTGTCACCATAGGCTTCAATGCACTACCAAATATCATAATGCAGATTGCTTGAAAACTGTGATATCAGAATGCTCAATGGAAAGAACAGTGAAATTCTGTAAGATGAATTTGTAAGATGAATTCACGCATTACAAAGCTATTTTTTAGAGGGCTTCTTTCTAGTTTCTATCTGAGGAATATTCATTTTTCACTGTAGGTATCAAAGGGCTCTGGAATATGCTATTGCAGATTCCATGAAAATGGTGTTAGCAAACTGCTCCAGGAAAAGAAAGGTGTTACTCTGTGAGATTAATTCACACACCACAAAGAGCTTTACCAGAAAGACTCTTTCTAGCTTTTATCTGAGGATATTTAATTTGTCAACATAGGCTTCAATGCGATCCAAAATATCCCTTCTCAGATTCACCAAAAACACCACTAAGAAACTGTTCCATGAAGAAAATCATGCAACTCTGTGAGATGAGTTAACACATTAGAACGTGGCTTCTCAGAGAGCTTCTTTCTAGTTTTTATATGAGGATATTTCCTTTTTCACCATATGTCTCAAAGTACTCTCAAGTATCCATTTGCACATTCCAAGAAAACAGTGTTATCAAACTGCTCAATAAAAAGAACAGTGCAACTCTGTGAGATGAATTCACACATCACAGAGCAGTTTCTCAGAAAGTTTCTTTCTAGTTTATATCTGATTATATTTTCTTTGTCACCACAGGCTTCAAAACAATTCAAAATATCCCTTCTCAGATTTCGCAAAAAGACTGTAACCAAACTGTTCCATGAAAAGTAAGGTGTACCATTGTGAGATGAATACACACATCACAAAGCAGTTTCTCAGAAAGCTTCTGTTTAGTCTTTTTATCTGAGAATATGTCGTTTGTCACCATAGGCTTCAATGCCCTCCCAAATATCCTATAGCACATTCCAAGAAAACAGTGTTCTCAAACTGTTCTTTGAAAGAAACGGTGAAATTCTGTGAGAATTCACACATCACAAAGCAGTTTATCAGAAAAAATCTTTCTAGTTTTTATCTGAGGATACTTCCTTTGACACTACAGGCCTGAAGGTGCTCCCAAATGTCCCATTGCATATTCCATAAAAACGGTTTTGGCAAACTGCTCCATGGAAAGAATGGTGTAACTCAGTGAGATGAACTCAGACATCACAAAGGCCTTCCTCAGAAACCTTCTTTCTAGTTTTTAACTGAGGATATTGTCACCAGAGGCTTCAATGCAATCCAAAATATCCATTCTCAGATTGCCCAAAAACAGTGCGCCCCAACTACTCAATGAAAAATATTGTGTATCACTGTGAGATGAATTATCACATCACAAAGCAGTTTCCCAGAAAGCTTTTTTCCAGTTTTTGTATGAAGAATTTTTTTGTCACCATAAACTTCAATGTCCTCCCAAATATCCCATTGCAGATTCCAAGAAAAATGTGTTAGCAAACTGCTCACTGAAAAGAACAGTGTAACTTTGAGATGAATTCACACATCACAAGGACATTTCTCAGAAAACTTCTTTCTAGTTCCTCTCTGGGGATATTTCCTTGTCACCATAGGCTTCAATGTGATCCAAAATATCCCTTCTCAGATTTACCAAATAACAGTGCTACCATACTGATCCATAAAAAGAACTGTGTAATTCCATGGGATGAATTAACACATCCCAAAGTGGTTTCTCAGAAATCTTCTCTCTATTTCCTCTCTTAGGATATTTCCTTTATCACCATAGGTCTCAGAACACTCCAAAATATCCCGTGGCAGTTTCCACACAAACAGTGTTAGCAAACTGCTCCATGAAAAGTAAGGTGTAATTCTGTCAGATAAATTCACACATCACAAAGCAGTTTCTTAGAAAGCTTTTTGGTTTTCATCTGAGGATATTTCCTTTGTAACCATAGGCTTCAATGCACTCCCAAATACCCTATTGCAGATTCCAGGAAAACAATGTTATCAAACTGCTCAATGAAAAGAGCAGTATAACTCTGTGAGATAATATCACACATCACAAAGCAGTTTCTCAGAAAGGTTTCTTCTAGTTTTTGTCTGAGGATACTTCTTTCTTCACTGTAGGCACCAATGCATACCCAATTATCTCTTTTCAGATTCCAGGAAAACAGTGTTAGCAAACTGCTCCATGGAAAGAAAGGTGTACCACTGTGAGGTGAATTCACAGATAACAAAGAACTTTCTCATACAGCTTCTTTCTACTTATAATCCGAGGAGATTCTGTTTGTCACCATAGGCTTCAATGATATCAAAATATACCTTCTCAGACTAAGTTAAAGCAGGGCTAACAAACTGCACCAAGAAAAGAATTGTGTAACTCTGTGAGACAAATACACAAATAACAAAGCAGTTTCTCAGAAAGTTTCTAGTTTTCGTCCGAGGATACTTCCTTTGTCACCATAAGCTTTAATGCACTCTGAAATATCCCATAGCAGATTCTAAGAAAATAATGTTAGCATATGGCTCAATCAAAAGAACAGTGTAAACCAGAGAGATGATTTCACACATCACAAAGCAGTTTCTCAGAAAGTTTCATTTTGTTTTTTATCTGAGTATATTTCCCTTGTCACTATAGGTTTCAATGCACTCCAAAATATCCTATTGCAGTTTCCACGAAAACAGTGTTATCAAACTGTTCAACCTAAAGAATGGTGTAACTCTGTGAATTGAAATTACACATCACAAAGCTCTTTCTCAGAAAGGTTCTTTCTCGATTTTATCTGAAGATACTTCCTTCTTCACCATATGCCTCAATGCATTCCCAAATATTCCTTTGCAGATTCCGGGAAAACAGTCTTAGCACACTACTCTGTGAAAAGAAAAGGTTAAATCAGTCACACGATTTCACACAACACAAGGAACTTTCTCATAAAGCTTCTTTCTACTTTTTTATCAGAGGATATTTCCTTTGTCACCATAGGGGTCAATGCTATCCAAAATATCCCTTCTCAGATTCCCCAAAAACACTGCTACTAAACTGCTCCATGAAATTAAAACTGTATCTCTGTGAGATAAATTCACACATTGCAAAGCAGTTTCTCACAAAGTTTCTTTATAGTTTTTATCTGAGAATAATTCTTTTTTCACTGCAGGCCTCAATGCAGTCCCAAATATCCCTTTGCAGATTCCACAAAAACAGAGGTAGCAAACTGCTGCATGCAAACAAAGGTGTAACTCTGCAAGATGAATTCAGACATCACCAAAGCCTTTCTCAGAAAGTTTCCTTCTAGTTTTTATCTGAGGATAATTTCTTGTCACGATAGGCTTCAATGCTTTCCAAAATATCCCTACGCAGATTCCCCACAAACAGTGCTGAAAAATTGTCCATGAAAAGAATTGTGTAACTCTGGGAGATGAATTAACACATTCAAAGCAGTTTCTCAAAGAGCTTCTTTCCAGTTTTTATGTGAGGATATTTCCTTTGTCACCATAAGCTTCAATGCAATCCAAAATATCCCATTGCAGATTCCTAGAAAACAGTGTTAGCAAACTACTCAATGAGAACAACAGTGTAACTCTGTGAGATAAATATACACATCACAAAGAAGTTTCTCAGAAAGTTTCTTTCTAGTTTGAATCTGAGGATACTTCCTTTTTTAACCTTAGGCCTCTGTGCACTCCCAAATATCCCTTTGCAGATTCCAGGAAAATAGTGACAGCAAACTGCTCCATGAATAGAGAGCTGTAAGTCTGTGAGATGAATTCATACATCACAAAGAAGTTTATCTGAAAGCTTTTCTTTTTTCTTTTTTATTATACTTTAAGTTCTAGGGTACATGTGCATAACGTGCAGGTTTGTTACATATGTATACT
>NW_012120521.1:266949-269121 GCF_000951035.1 Colobus angolensis palliatus
GGGCCGCAACAGCTGACCAGCACCGATTGTCCGGCACTCACTAGTGAGATGACCCCAGTACCTCAGTTCAAAATGCAGAAATCACCAGTCTTCTGTGTCCTTTGCGCTGGGAGTTGGAGACTGCAGCTGTTCCTATTCGGCCATCTTGCTCTGCCCCCACTGTTCCTTTCTTTGAGTAGTTTGCTAACACTGTTTTCGTGGAATCCACAATGGGACCTTTTGGAGTGCATTGAAGCTTATATTGACAAAGGAAATATCCTCAGATTAAAACTAGACAGAAGCTTTTTGAGAAATTTCTTTCTGATGTGTGAATTCATCTCACAGAGTTCCAACTTTCTTTTGATGGAGCAGTTTGGTAGCACTGTTTTTGGGAAATCCAAGAAGGGATATTTTGGATTGCATTGAAGCCTATGGTGACAAAGGAAATATACTCAGGTATAACTAAAAAGAACTTTCTGAGAAACTGCTTTCTGCTGTGTGAACTCATCTCACAGAATTATAGTGTTCTTTCCATTGAGCAGTTTGCTAAAATTGTTTTCATGGAATCTGCAATGTAATATTTTGGATTGCATTGAAGCTTATAGTGACAAAGGAAACATCCCCAGATAAAAACCAAAAAGAAGCCTTCTGTGAAATTACTTTGTGATGCGTGATTTTATGTCAAAAAGTTAAACCCTTCTTTTCTTTGAGAAGTGTGTTAACACTTTTTTCATGCAATCAGCAATTTGATATTCAGGTGCTCAGTTAATAATATGGTGAAAAAGGAAATATCCTCCGATAAAAACTATATAGAAGATTTCTGAGAAACTGCTTTGTGATATCTGAGTTCATCTCACAGAGTTACCCCACTCTTTTCATGGAGCAGTTTGCTAACACTGTTTTCGTGCAATCTACAAAGGGATATTTGAGAGTGCATTGAGGCCTACAGTAATAAAGGTAACTTCCTCAGATAAAAGCTAGAGACAAGCTTTATGAGAAAGTTCTTTGTGATGTGTGAAGTCATCTCACTGAAGATGACTTTCTTAACAGGAAGCAGTTTGCTAACACTGTTATCATGGAATCTGCAATGGAATATTTTGGAGTACATTGAAGCTTATGATGAAGAAGGAAATATCCTCAAATAAAAACTAGAAAGAATCTTTCTGAGAAACTGCTTTGTGATGCTGAGGTCATCTGACAGTGTTACACTATTCTTTTCATGGAACAGTTTGGTAGCACTGTTTTAGGGGAATCTGAGAAGGGATATTTTGGATCCCAATAAAGCCTATGCTGACAAAGGATATGTCATAAGATAAAAATTAGAAAGAAGCTTCCTGAAACCCTTCTATATGATGTGTAAATTTACCTCAAAGTGTTACACCTCTCTTTTCATGGAGCGGTTTGCTAACACAGTTTTTGTGGTATCAGAAAAGGGATATTTGGAAGCATGTTGATGCCTATGGTGAAAAAGGAAATAGCCACATATAAAAACCAGAAATAAACTTTCTGGAAAGTGCTTTGTGATGTATGAATTCATCTCAGAGATTTACACTGTTCTTTTCATTCAAGAGTTTGCTAACACTGTTTTCTTGGAGTTTGCAATGGGATATTTCGGAGCACATTGAATCTTATGGTGAGAAAGCAAATATCCTCGTAAAAAAACTTGAAACAAACTTTCTGAGAAACCACTTGTGATGTGTTAATTCATTTCTCAGAGCCACATGATTCTTTTCATGGAGCAATTTGGTGGCACTGTTTTTGGGGAAACTGAGAAGATACATTTTCGATCTCATTGAAACCTATGTTAACTAAGGAAATATACTCAGGTAAAAACTAAAGAAGCTTTCTGAGAAACTTCTTTGCGATGTGTAAATTCACTTCACACCATTACACCTTCCTTTTCATAGAGCAGTTTTCTAACAGTCTTTTCTTGGAATCTGCAAAGGTTAATTTGAGAGTTCATTGAGGCCTATGGTGAATAAGGATATATACTCAGATTAAAACCAAAAATATATGTCTGAGAAACTGCTTTGTGATATGTGAATTTATCTCACAGAGTTACACTCGTTTCCTCATTGAGGAGTTTCCCAACACTGTTTTCTTGGAATCTGCAATGTGATATTTTGGAAGGTGTGGAAGCTTATGTTGACAAAGGAAATATCCTCAGACAGAAACTAGAAAGATGCTTTCTGA
>NW_012120521.1:269171-276263 GCF_000951035.1 Colobus angolensis palliatus
GAGAAACTGCTTTGTGATATGTGAATTTATCTCACAGAGTTACACTCGTTTCCTCATTGAGGAGTTTCCCAACACTGTTTTCTTGGAATCTGCAATGTGATATTTTGGAAGGTGTGGAAGCTTATGTTGACAAAGGAAATATCCTCAGACAGAAACTAGAAAGATGCTTTCTGAGAAACTGCTTTATGATTTGTGAATTCATCTCTCAGAATTACACGATTCTTTTCATGGAAGTTTGGAAACACTGTTTTTGGGTAATTTGAGAAGGGATATTTTGGTTTGAATGAAAACCTACAGTGACAAAGGAAATATCCTCAGACAAAAACTAGAAGAAGCTTTCTGAGAAACTTCTTTGTGATGTCTGAATTCTTCTCTGAGAATTACACGATTTGCTTCATGGAGCAGTTTGGTAGCTCTGTTTTTGGGAATAGAAGAAGGCATATTTTGGATCGCATTGAAGCCTATGGTGACAAAGGAAATAACCTCAGATTAAAGTTAGAAAAATGCTTCATGAAAAACTGCTTTGTGAAGTGTCAATTCATCTCACAGAGTTACACTGTTTTTTTCATTGAACATTTTGCTTACACTGTTTTTGAGGAATCTACAAAGGGATATTTGGGAGCGCATTGGTGCCATAGTGAAAAAGGAAATATCCACAGATAAAAATTACAAAGAATCTGTCCAATAAACTGCTTTGTGATGTGTGAATTCACGTCACAGGGTTACACTGTTGTTTTCATTGAGCTGTTTGAAAGCACTGTTTTCGTGGAATCCAAGAAGGGCTACTTGGGAGTATTGAGGCCTACAGTGAAAAAGGAAATATCCTCAGATGAAAACTAGAAATAAGCTTTCTGAGAAACTGCTTTGTGATGTGTGAATTCACCACACAGAGATACACTATTCTTTTCATTGAGCAGTTTCCTAACACTGTTTTGTTGTAATCTGCAATGGGATATTTCAGAGTCCATTGAAGCTTAGGGTGGCAAAGGAAGTATACACAGAGAAAAACTAGAAGAATTAATTCTGAGAAGCTTCTTAGTGATTAGTGAATTCATGTCACAGAGTGACATGATTCTTTTCATGGAACAGTTTCGTAGCACTACTTTTGGGCAATCTGAGAAAGGATATATTGCCTCTCATTGAAGCCTATGATGAAAAAGGAAATATCCTCAGATAAAAACTAGAAGGACGCTTTTTGAGAAATACCTTTGTGATTCACGAATTCATCTCACAGAGTTACACTCTTCTTTTCAAAGAGCAGTTTGCTAACACTGTTTTCTTGGAATCTGCAAAAGGATATTTGGGAGCACAATTAGGCCAATAGTGAAAAAGGAAATATCCTCAGATACAAACTAGAAAGAGGTTTTCTAAGAAACCACTTTGTAATTTGTGAATTCAGCTCAGAATTACACTGTTTTTTTCACTGAGCAATTGGCTAACACAGTTTTCTTGGAATCTTCAGTGGGATAGTTCGAAGTGCATTGAAGCTTATTGTGAAAAAGGAAATATCCTCAGACAAAAGTTAGAAGGAAACTTTTGAAGAAAGTGCTTTTGATTTGGTGACAAAGGATATATCTTCGTGTAAAAACTAGAAAGAAGCTTTCTGAGAACCTGCTTTGAAATTGGTTAATTCATCTCATAGTGTTCCATGATTCTTTTCATTAATCATTTTGGTAGCACTGCTTTTGTGGAAAGTGAAAAGAGACATTTTGGTTTGCTTTGAAGCCTATGGTGACTAAGGAAATACACTCAGATAAAAACTAGAAAGAAGCATTCTAAGTTCTTGTGATGTGTGAATTCATCTCACAGAGTTACATCTTTCTTTTCATGGTGTGATGTGGTAACACTCTTTTTGTGGAATCTGCAAAGGAATATTTGGGAGCACATTGAGGCCTATAGTGAAGAAAGAAATATCCTCACATAAAAACTAGAAAGAAGTTTTCTGAGAAACTGCTTTGTGACGTGTGCATTCATCTCAAGGAGTTACATCATTCTTTCCATTGAGCAGTTTGACAACACTGTTTTGCTGGAAACTGAAATAGGATATTTGGGAGTGCATTGAAGAATATGACAAAGGAAATATCTTCAGATAAAAAACAAAAAGAATCATTCTGAGAAACTGCTTTGTGTTGTCTGAATTCATCTGACAGAGTTACACAATACTTTTCATGGATTAGTTTGAAAGCAATGGATTTGGGGAATCTGAGAAGGGATAATTTGGATTGCATTGAAGCCTAATGTGACATAGGAAATATCCTCAGATAAAAACTAGATAGATGCCTTCTGAGAAAGTTATTTGTGATGTGTGAATTCATCTCACACAATTCCACCTTTGTTTTCATGGAACAGTGTGTTAACATTATTTTAATGGAATCTCCAAAGGGATATTTGGGAGCATATGGAGGCTTATGGTGAAAAAGGAAATATCTTCAGATAGGAACTAGAAAGAAGATTTCTGATTAACTGCTTTGTGATGTGTGCATTCATCCCACAGAGTTACACCTTTCTTTTCATTGAGCAGTTTGCTAACACTGTTTTATTGGAAACTGCAATGGAATATTTCATAGCACATTGAAGCTTATGGTGCCCAAGGAATTATCCTCACACAAAAACCAGAAAGAAGCTTCCTGAGAATCTGCTTTGTGATTCATGAATTCATCTCACAGAGGTACACGATTCTATTCGTGGAGCAGTTTGGTAGTACTGTTTATGTGGAATGTGAGAAGGGATATTTTGGATCGCTTTGAAGCCTATGGAGACAAAGGAAATATCTTCGGATAAAAACTAGAAAGAAGCTTTCTGAGACAATTCTTTGTGATATGTGAATTCATCTCACAGAGTTACACATTTCTTTTCATTTAACCGTTTGGTTGTACTGTTTTTGGGGAATCTGAAAGGGGATTTTCAACAGCTCACAGAAGCCTCTGTTGAAAAAGGAAATATCTTCAGTTAAAAACTGGAGAGAAGGTTTTTGAGAAGCTGTTTTGTCATGTGTGTATTAACCTCATAGAGATAAACTGTTTTGTTGATTGAGCAGTTTGGTATCACAGTTTTGTGGTGTCTCAGAAGGGATATTTTGGAGTACATTTTGTCTAATGGTGGAAAAGTAAACATGCACGAATAAAACTAGAAAGGGGCTTTCAGAGAAATACTTTTGTGATGCGTGAATTCATCTCACAGAAGTAAACCACACTCTTCTTCATTGAGCAATGTGATAACCCTGTTTTTGTGGAATCTACAAAGGGATATTCAGAGCACAGAGAAGCCTATGGTGAAAAATGAAATACCCTCAGATGAAAACTAGAAAGAGGCTTTCTGAAAGACTCTTTGTGATGGGTATATTCAACTCACAGAGTAAAATCTTTCTTTTCATTAAGCAGTTTGGTAACACTGTTTATGTGCAATATGGGAAGGGATATTCGGGAGCAGATAGAGGCAAAGGTTGAAAAAGGAAATATCTTCAGGTAAAACCTGGAGTGAAAGTTTCTGAAAACTCCTTTGTGATGTGTGAATTCATCTCACAGAGTTACACCTTGCTTTCCATGGTGCAGCTTGCTAACACTGTTTTCGTGGAATCTACAAACTGATATTTGGAAGCGCATGGTGGTCCACAGTAAAAAAAGAAATATCCTCAGATGAAAACTGGAAGGAAGTTTTCTGAGAAACTGACATGTGATTTGTGAATTCATCTCACAGAGGTACATAAAACTTTTCATGGAGCAATTTGGTAGCACTGTTTTTGGGGAATCTTATAAGGGATATTATGTACCCCAATGAAGCCTATGGTGACAAAGGAAATATCCTCAGTTAAAAACTAGAAATAATATTTTGGAGAAACCTATTTGTGATGTGTTAATTCTTCTCACAGCGTTAAATCTTTCTCTTCATGGAGCAGTTTGCTAACACTGTTTTCATGGAATCTGCAAGTAATATTTTGGAGCGCCTTGAGGCCTATGATAAGTAAGACAATATTCTCAGATGAAAGCTAGAAAGAAGCTTTCTGAGAAAATGCCTTGTGAGATGTAAACTCGTCTCACAGAGTTACACCTTTATTTTCATAGAGCAGTTTGCTAACACTGTTTTTATGGAGTCTTCAACGGGATATTTGGGAGCACATTGAGGCCTACAGTGAAAAAAGAATTGTCTTCGTATAAAAACAAGAAAGAAACTTTCTGAGAAACTGCTTCACTATGTGTGAATTCAAATCACATGGCTTCACTGTTCTTTTCATTGAGCCATTGGCAAACACTGTTTTCTTTTAATCTACAATGGCATATTTCAAAGCACTTTGAAGATTCTTGTGAAAAAGTAAAAGTCTTCAGACAAAAACTAGAAAGAAATTTTCTGAGAAACTGCCTTGTGATTTGTGAATTCATCTCACAGACTTACATGTTTATTTTCATGGATCAGTTTGATGGCACTGTTTTTACAGATTTTGAGAAGGGATATTTTGGATCACATTGAAGCCTTTGGTGACAAAGGAAATATCCTCTGATAAAATCTTGAAATAAGGTTTCTGAGAAAGCTCCTTGAGATATGTGAATTCATTCATCAGAGTTGCAAGTTTCTTTTCATGGAGAAGTTTGCTAACACTGTTTTTGTGGAATCTGCAGAGGGATATTTGGGAGTGCATTGAGGCCTATAGTGAGAAAAGAAATATTCTCTGATAAAAACTAGAAAGATGCTTTCTGAGAAACTGCTTTGAGATGTGTGAATTCGTCTCACAGAGTTATACTGTTCTTTTCATTGAGCAGTCTGCTAACACTGTTTGTTTTGGAATCTGCAAAGGAATAATTTTGGAGCACATTGAAGCTTATGGTAAAAAAGGAAATGTCCTAAGATAAAAACTAGAAAGAAGCTTTCTGAGAAACTGCTTTGCAATGTGTGAATTCATCTCACAGAGTTACCCCATTCTTTTCATTGAGCTGTTTGATACCACTGTTTTCATGGAATCTGCCATAGAATATTTGGGAGTGCATTAAAGCAGATGGTTAAAAAGGACATATCCTGAGATAAAAACCAAAAACAAGATTTCAGAGAAACTGTTTTTTGATTTCTGAATTCATCTCACAGAGCTACATGATTCTTTTCACAGAGCAGTTTTGTAGCACTGTTTCTGGGGTAGCTGACAAGGTATAAATTTGATTGCACTGAATCCTATCACGACAAAGGAAATTTCCTCAGATAAAATCAAGAAATAAGGTGTCTGAGAAACTGCTGTGTGATTTGTTAATTCATATCCCAGAGTAACACCTTTATTTTCATGGACCAGATTACAAACACTGTTTTCGTGGAATTTGCAAAGGGATATTAGGAGCACATTGGGGCCAAAGGTGAAAATGGAAGTATCCACAGATAAAAACTAGAATGAAGCATTATGAGAAACTGCTTTGTGATGTGTGAATTCATCTCACAGGGATACACTGTTTTTTTTTAATAGAACAGTTTGGTAACACGGTTTTCTTGGACTCTCCAATGGGATATTTTGGAGTCCTTTGAAGCTTAACGTGACAAAGGAAATATGCTCATATAAAAACTAGGAAGAAGCTTTCTGAGAAACTGCTTTGTGAGGTACTAATTCATCTCACAGAGTTACATGATTTTTGTCATGGATCAGTTTGATAGCACTGTTTCTGGGGAACATGAGAAGGAATATTTTGGATCACATTGAAGCCTATGGGGTAAAGGAAATATCCTCAAATAAAAATTAGAAAGAAGCATTCTGAATAAGTTCTTTGTGATGTGTGAACTCATGTCACATAGTTACACCATTTTTTAAATTGAGCAGTCTGATTACACTGTTTTTGTGGGATATGCAATAGGATATTTGGAAGCACATTGAAGCCTCTGGAGACAAAGGAAAAATCCTCAGTTTAAAACCAAAAAGCAGTTTTCTGAGAAACTGCTTTGTGATGTGGGAATTCATCTCACAGAGATGTGCCTTCCTCCTCATTGAGCAGTTTGCTAACACTGTTTTTGTGGAATCTCCAAAGGGATATATCAAAGTGCATTGAAACATAAGGTGACAAAGTAAATTCCCTAATATAAAAATTAGAAAGATGCTTTCTGAGGAAACACTTTCAGTTTTTTAATTCATCTCACAGGATACACGATTCTTTTCATGGAGCAGTTTGTGAGCACAGTTTTCAGGGAAAAGGAGAAGGGATATTCTGAATCACATTGAAGCCTATGGTGACAAAGTATATATCCTCAGTAAAGAACTAGAAAGAAGCTTTCTAAGAAAGTTATTTGTGATGTGTGAATTCACCTAACAGAGTTACACCTTTTCATGGTGAAGTTTCCCAAAACTGTTTTCCTGGAATCTGCAAAGGAATATTTTGGAACACATTGAGGCCTATAGTGAAAAAGGGAATATCCTCAGATAAAAACTAGAAAGAAGCTTTCTGAGAAACTGTATTTTGATGTTTGAATTCATCTCACAGAGTTACACCATTCTTTTAATTGAGCAGATTGTTAACACTGTTTTTGTGAAATCTGCAATAGGATATTTGGGAGCGCATTGAAGTCTATGGTAACAAAGGAAATATCCTCAGATATAAACTAGAAAGAATCTTTCTGAGAAATTTCTTCATGGTGTGAATTCATCTCACAGAGTTACAAGATTGTTTTGATCGATCAGTTTGGCAGCACTGCTTTTGGGGTTTCTGAGAAGGGATATTTGGAATCGCATTGAAGCCTATGGTGAAAAAGGAAATATCCTCCAATAAAAACAAGAAAGAAATTTTCTGAGAAACTGCTTTGTGATGTGGGAATTTGTCCCAGGGTTACACCATTCTTTTCATTGAGCTGTTTGATAACACTGTTTTCATGGAATCTGCAACAGGATATTTGGGAGTGCCTTGAAGGCTATAGTGACAAAGGAAATATCCGCAGACAGAAACCTAAAAGTATTTTCTGGGAAACTGCTTCGTGATGTGTGAATTCATCTCACAGAGTTACACTGTTCTATTCATTGAACTGTTTCTTAAACTATTTTCTTTAAATCTACAATGGGATATTTTATTTTATTTTATTTTATTTTATTTTATTTTATTTTATTTTATTTTTATTATACTTTAAGTTCTAGGGTAC
>NW_012120522.1:0-1981 GCF_000951035.1 Colobus angolensis palliatus
AGAGATTATATTGGATTGAATTCTGTCCTGCCAAAATTTTTAGGTTGAAGTCTTAGCCCCAGTAACTCAAAATGTGATTTTCTTTGAAGAATAGTAATTACAGAAGTAATCCAGTTAAGTGAAGTGATTAGCACAGACTCTAATCCAAGATGACTGAGATTCTTATAAAAGGGGGACAACTGGACAGAGACATATACATAGTGAGATCATCAGGTGAACTAAAAAGGTAGAGATTGAGGTAATGCACTACCAGCCAAGGAATGCCCCAAAATTGCCTAAAACCTCCAGAAACCAGGGGAGAGGCATCAGGAGGAAGAAATGCTCCTAATTCCATGATCTTTGACTTCTAGCCTCCAGAACTGCAAGACAATACATTCTGTTGTTTCAGCTATCCTGTTTGTGCTCTTTGCTATGGCAATTCTCAAAAACTAATAAAATATCATACAGATGAACAAAACAAAAAAATCTAGCCTTTTTTTAAAAAAAAAACAGTAAAATTTATACATCTTATTTTAGTAAATAAATTTAAATCTTATTTTTAGTTTATTTTTGATATATGTGAGATACCTATATATTCATGAGATATTCTAATAAAATTTAACTAGCATATCCCTTCTTAATAAAATGTGTTTCTTAATATGGAAAAATATAAATGTTGCAGAATTACAATTAAAATGAATTATTCACATTATTATAATAAATGTTTTGCATACTTACCTGATAAACTTCCTCATTTTTCAATAGTAAATACTGCTGCTAACGTTACCCTACATGACTAATCGTTGTAAAATTATTAAAATCTGATTTTTCTATGTGAAGAAAAGTATTATATGTCAAGAGCACTGAAGTTGGAGTTTCTGTTTTTTGCTTCACTCAAAGTGTGCTGATTTAAATTGTGATCACATCTTAAAAAATGCCTTCACAGCAATGTCTAGACTGGTGTTTTACCAAACAACTGGGCACCATAGTCTTTGCAAGTAGATGCAAGTTGACACATAAAATTAACCATCAAAACCTGTAATTTACTAACATTCTACTAACATCTCCCTGGTGCAAATGATGACAACTTTTTATGTTGACCACTCATAAATTTTTAAACTGAGTTCCATATATTGACTCTTGCCCCATCCTCCTCCATAGACCCATTCTTCATATATCATCTGGAGTGAACTTTTATATTTTAGAATATAACTACAACTATATCATCCTCATATATTTAAAACTCTGGCTTCCCATTCTCTAAGGACAAAGTCTCAAATCCTGGCAATGGTCTACAAGTACATAAAGGATTCTTCTCCAGCATCCTCTGAATCCTGCTACTTGAACACTGTCCCCCTCCCACACTGTACTCCAAGCATATTAACCTTGTTGCATTTCCTCATTCAGGACAACCTCATTCTCATCTTAGGGCATCTAGTCAACTGGTCTCTTCCTAGAATGGGCCTCTCACAGATCTTCATATGGCAGGCTCTTTTTCATGGTGCAGGATTCCACTTGAATTTTACCAAGTGAAACTCTTTTCCTGATTTCCTTCCTTAACTAGTAGCCTGTCTTTCCAACCCAGTTGCTCTCCATCTACTTTCCTACTTGGAATTTATTTGGAGTATAGTGTTTGGAGTATAGTGTTTGGAGTATAGTGAGGGCAGGAGAATCGTCTTAATTAGGATGATTCAGGGGATGATGGAGAATCCTTTCTGTCCTGGTAGACCACTGAAAGGATTGAGATTTTGTTTTTAGAGAAAGGAATGCTAACATCTTAACTATCACAACCTGAAATTTACTTGAGTAAATTATAATATAATAGAATTGTGTTATATTAGTTACTTATTTATCCATTTGTTTATCTTTATGTATATCACTAGAAGTTAAGCTTCAGAAAGAAAAACTTTTCTTCAAACAAATTCTTTGTTCTATCTCCAGTGCTTTAAATAGTGCTTGGCAAATCATAAGTATTTAATACAAATTTTGTAAAAAAAATTTT
>NW_012120523.1:0-1326 GCF_000951035.1 Colobus angolensis palliatus
TTTATTCTTTATTCATTTATTTTTTTTTTTTTGAGACGGTCTCATGTTGTCACCCAAAGTTAGCATCTGTTCACATCTCTGTCAAATTCTCAAAGAGGTCATGTTGTGATTTTAATGGAAGTGTCATTAAAATGATAGGTCAACTGGGGGAGAATTTACATCTTTATGGTAAGATTGTGACTATACAATTTAAATGTTCTTTTCAACAGTTATGCATGTGTTACACAGATCATACAAAGAATTGAAAATTTATCTTTTATTTGTTTAAAGGACTTTGGGTATCCTTGAAGCTCTTACCAGGTGACCTCACACAGGTTCAGAAGAATTTTTCACATTTGGTTGATAGATCAACAGCAATAGCCCGGAAGATGGGCTTTCCTGAAATCATACTGCCAGGTAAGCACTTTGCATAGCTCACCTGTTTGCTTCCTCCTGTGCAGTGATTGTTTCTTATTGGACGGTGGAGGCAACTTGGATCCAGAAGACTTGGTTATTTACATTCATTGGCCCTGAGGCAACTGAGACACAAACAGAGACACCTGCAGTGCTTAAGAAGCTACCCAGTGTGCAAGCCCAAGATAATGCTTTTAAACATAACTCAAATTTTCTTACTCTCTTTTACACAGACTCTCTCAGATAGCACAGGGTGCTCCATTCAGGAGACTAATTGGCCTCATTTGAGTGTCCCTTTCTCGTTATGACATCCCCAGCATGTAGGCGCCTTGCTCTCTCCATTCTCTGCAGCTCCAAAAGTGCTCTGGCTCTCCCTGTTCTTGTTGTGACGAGAATAGTCAGCATTTTCCTGTTTCATCTTCTTTCTAGTGATCTGCATATGTGTGTGTTCTCTCGATTTGCTGACTTCACCCATTTAATTTTAATCTCCATACTAAGAAAAGGGAATCAGTCCCTCAAATTTTATACATGTTGCTATAAACTAACTGATATTAATAGAAATTCTAGAAAAACAACCATGCCATGTTAGAAAAATTCTAGAAAACCAACTTATCTGTTGCGCAAAAATCCAGGTTATTTTAGGCCAGGCATGGTGGCTCATGTCTGTAATCCCAGCATTTTGG
Organism: Colobus angolensis palliatus; assembly: GCF_000951035.1. Taxonomy (NCBI): domain Eukaryota; kingdom Metazoa; phylum Chordata; class Mammalia; order Primates; family Cercopithecidae; genus Colobus; species Colobus angolensis. Next base: position 1,077 of record NW_012120523.1, read on the forward strand.
GAGGCCGAGGCAGGCATATCACTTGAGGTCAGGACTTCCAGTCCAGCCTGGCCAACATGGTGAAACCTTCTCTCTATCAAAAATACAAAAATTAGCTGGGCACGGTGGCAGGCGCCTGTAGTCCCAGCTACTCAGGAGGCTGAGGCATGAGAATCGCTTGAGCCCAAGAGGCAGAGGTTGCAGTGAGCTATGACTGAGCCACTGCACTCCAGCCTCGGTGACAGAGCAAGACTCTGTCTCAAAATAAAAT
>NW_012120524.1:0-1626 GCF_000951035.1 Colobus angolensis palliatus
AATAGTATTTTAAGAAAAAATTCTGGTCTTGTCCCAGAGATTCTGAAAATTTATGGGACACAATTTACAAAGACAAAGTACCTGGTAATTTCAAGAAACAGAAACATAAGAAAGGTGGTGTAAAGAATATTTTGCTTTTATTTTCCACTGATAAAACGGAAGCAGCAAGAGTTAAGCTTTGCATTTCATCATTTTGGCAGTGATGGTGGTGGTGGTAGTGTGATTTGCAGGCAAGGAGGACGCTTACTGATTTTCAGCACAGTATTTACTGTGAAGTAATAGTAAACATTTTGCTAAAGTTTCTCATATTCTATCACATAGCCAAGTTTTCTATTATTATTACATGTTAAGATAAACATTAAATGATAAAGCACATTGTAACTACTAAGGTCTGTTAAAAGTCATTGTACAAACTTGCTACTTTCATTCCCTCCAGGTTTTTTCAGGCTTAGTAGAAAATAGTCTTAATTCAATCAAGAATGATAAAGATGTCAAAACACTACCAATTTAGATGTGGATTTACTTAGGTTTCACAAATGTTTTGAAGATGCTGATTTATTTCCATATGTTGAAATATTTAAGGTCTAAAATTATGTTCAGTTTTTAGAAGAAACTTTGTGCATGATAAACTCTGAAATCTTGTCCACACAGAGAAAGGCTCTGGTTTTGAAAACTGATGAAAGTATACATATCAAACTAGATAACTCAAATAACAATAATTTTGTATTTTTGAAATGTTATACTGCATTCTTGGCATAAAATGAAATACGTCCCAAGCATAAATGATCAAATACATTGATTCTATTGAGACCAGTATTACTCCTGAACATTTCTCTGTATTAGATAGGAAGAACCAGTGTTGACTACCCGCTCCTCAAAAGGCGCCATGCTAGCTGCCACGGAATACAGCAACCCTATCCTGCTGTGCATTTCGGGGAGCTAAGTGATGACCTTAGCCCAAGTAGTATTCTCCCTAGTGCCCGGATACTGATGCACCTGGTCAAATCATTTCACTCCACTTGTTCATTTCGTTACTTTAAAAAAAAAAAAAAAAGAAAGAAAAAGTAGTACATTAATGCAGGACTTAATTTCCTAAGAAAGCTACAAGTTCTGAAATTAGTCCAAGAACAAAATTTTCCTAATATTATGAAAGGTCATTTTTTGATATACTGTTAGGAAGATGCCATGGAAGGATTGGAGATTTATTTGATGCTTTAGTAAAAAAATTATTTCAAAGAGACTTCGTTGATTTTTTTTTCTTTTAAATAGGATACTCAGTATATTGGAATAGATAGATTTGGCCAAACCAAGGTGATGTCTTAAGTTGGAGACTACATGTAAAATTTTGGTAGGAATTAAGTAATTTCTTTCTTTTAAGGTACACGGCATGCATTGCTTAATGACAGGGATACATTCTAAGAAATGCATGGTTAGACGATTTTGTCACTGTACAAACATCATAGGTTGTACTTTCACAAATGGTATATAGCCTATTGGTTCTAGGCTACAAACCTGTACAGCATGTTCCTGTACTGAATGTTACTGTACTGTATGTTACTGTACTGTATGTTACTGTACTGTACATTACTGTACTGTATGTTACCTGTACAGCATGTTCCTGTACTG
>NW_012120525.1:0-1052 GCF_000951035.1 Colobus angolensis palliatus
CCTTTCTCTCTACTCCATCCTCCATACTCCTTTCTCCATTCTTCTTTCTCTATAGTCCATTCTTTATTCTCTTTTTTCATACACCATACTCCATTTTCCCTTCTCTATATGCCATTCTTCACAAACAGTTTTTCATTCTCCATACCTGTATTACATTCTGCAACCTCAATACTCTATTCTCTGTACCCCATTTGTAATTCTGTTTTTTCATACTCCATTCTCCATAGTCTATAATCCAGAATTCATTCTCCACTCTCCCTTTTTTAGTGGTTCAAACTATTCTCCTGCCTCAGCCTCCTGAGTAGTTGGGACTACAGGTGTGCACCAATTTTTGCATTTTTAGTAGAGATGGGGTTTCACCATGTTGGTTAGGCTGGCCTCAAACTCCTAGCCTCAAATGATCCACCTGCCTCAGCCTCCCAAAGTGCTGGGATTACAGGCATGAGCCACCACGCCCAGCTCCTTTCTCCATTTCTATACTCCATTCTTCATTCTTAATACTTCATTCTCCATTCTTCTTTCTCCATACACCCTATTTGTTTTCTAATTTCATTCTTCTTACTTCATTCTACATACTTTATATTTTAGATTCCATTTACCATTGTTTTTTCTCCATTCTCCCAACTCCAAACGTCATGCTTAATTCTCAAATCCCCTTCCTTCATACTCCATACTCCATTCTTTATACACCATTCTCTGATCTCCTTTTTTTCATTTTTCACAGTCCGTTCTTCATACTTCATATCACATTCTCCACTCTTCATTTTCCAATCTCCATGCTTCATTCTCCGTACTGCATATGCTGTTATTCACTGTTCTTCATTTTCTATACTCCATACTCCATCCTGAATTCTGTGTTCTTTTTTTCTTTCTTTCTTTTTTTTGAGATAGAGTTTCACTCTTGTTGCCCAAGCTGGAGTGCAATGGTGCGATCTTGGCTCACCACAACCTCCGCCTCCCTGGTTCAAGCAATTCTCCTGCCTCAGCCTCCCAAGTAGCTGGGATTACAGGCACCCACCACCACACCTGGCTAATTTTTTGTATTTTTAGTA
>NW_012120526.1:0-1230 GCF_000951035.1 Colobus angolensis palliatus
TGAACCCGGGAGGCAGAGCTTGCAGTGAGCCGAGATAGCACCACTGCACTCCAGCCTGGGCGACAGAGGTGAGACCCTGTCTCCACAAAAAAAAAGAACAGTCACTGCAATATTATTAATAATAGTTAAAACCTGGAAACAGCCTAAATGTCCAACAATGGAATATTAAATAACTATAAACACATTCATAAGATAAATTACCATATAACCATGAAGAGTCGTAAGTATGAAAAATATTTAATCATATGTGAAAATGTTCACAATATAAATATTAAGTGAAATGTAAAATGCAAAACTGTGTGTAGGGTTGCAAGTATATATATTTTAAAAATTATATGTACGTAGAAAAATAATTCTGGAAGGAAACACACCAAAAAGAGAAGTTGGTATTTCTAGGCTCTAGGATTTAAAATAATCTTAAACTTTCTTCCTTATACTTTCCTATTTTCAAAATACTCTATGAAGAACATGTTAGCTTTTAAACTGGAAAAGCAGAAATTGTTATCCTTCAAAATATTTGCAGTTTGACCCTCCCATTCTAACCTTCTCCCATTTCCGACAAATGGATATTGGTTAACGGAATTAACAGGCTACTAACGCAGAACGTCAGACCTTGAGGAACACAGCAACAAAAACCGGTAAATGTCAATATGAAAAAACAAAAATATAAACTCTTAACTTTAAAAAAAGAGGGAGAAGTACGTGTGCTGGGACAAAAATCAAAGAAAAGAAAGGCAAGTTCTGGGTCAACTTTGATAAATGCTTAAAGCAAAAGCCATCTCCAATCTCAGGGTAGAGCTGAGAGGAAAAAAGATATAAAAACAAATTTAGCCTATATCACAGTCTCACCTGAAGTCAGTCTAGAGGGGAACAACGATAGAAAATCAATATCTTGCATTACAAATTAATAACTTCACCTTACCAACCAGTCTGAACTACTTTTCCATCTGAGTAATTTAAGAGAGATTAATAAGCTGGAAGCAGTGGCTCATACCTGTAATCCCAGCACTTTGGGAGACCGAGGCGGGTGGATCATGAGGTCAGGAGTTTGAGACCAGCCTGACCAACATGGTGAAATCCCATCTCTACTAAAAATACAAAAATTAGCCAGGCATGGTGGCACACACCTGTAATCCCAGCTACTCGGGAAGCTGAGGCAGGAGAATCACTTGAACCCAGGAGGCGGAGGTTGCGGTAAGCTGAGATCACGCCCTTGCACTCCAACCTGGG
>NW_012120527.1:0-1730 GCF_000951035.1 Colobus angolensis palliatus
CATCAGAGAATACTATAAACACTTCTATGCAAATAAACTAGAAAATCTAGAAGAAATGGATAAATTCTGGACACATACACCCTCCCAAGACTAAAACAGGAAGAAATAGACTCTCTGAATAGACCAATAACAGGTTCTGAAATTGAGGCAATAATTAATAGCCTACCAACCAAAAAAAGTCCAGGACCAGACCGATTCATAGCCGAAGAGGAACCGGTACCACTCCTTCTGAAACTATTCCAATCAATAGAACAAGAGGGAATCCTCCCTAACTCATTTTATGAGGCCAGTATCATCCTGATACCAAAGCCTGGCAGAGATACACACACAAAAAAAGAGAACTTTAGGCCAATATCCCTGATGAACATTGATGCAAAAATCCCCAGTAAAATACTGGCAAACCGAATCCAGCAGCACATCAAAAAGCTTATCCACCATGATCAAGTCGGGTTCATCCCTGGGATGTAAGGCTGGTTCAACATACACAAATCAGTAAATGTAATCCATCACATAAACAGAACCAATGACAAAAACCACATGATTATCTCAATAGATACAGAAAAGGCCTTCGACAAAATTCAACAGCCTTTCATGCTAAAAACTCTCAACAAGCTAGGTATTGATGGAATGTATCTCAAACTAATAAGAGCTATTTATGACAAACCCACAGCCAATATCATACTGAATGGGTAAAAACTAGAAGCATTCCCTTTGAAAACCGGCACAAGACAAGGATGCTCTCTCTCACCACTCCTATTCAACATAGTGTTGAAAGTTCTGGCTAGGGCAATCAGGCATGAGAAAGAAATAAAGAGTATTCAGTTAGGAAAAGAGGAAGTCAAATTGTCTGTGTTTGCAGATGACATCACTGTATATTTAGAAAACCCTATCATCTCAGCCCAAAATCTTCTTAAGCTGATAAGCAACTTCAGCAAAATCTCAGGACACAAAATCAATGAGCAAAAATCACAAGCATTTCTATATACCAATAATAGACAAACAGAGAGCCAAATCATGAGTGAACTCCCATTCACAATTACTACAAAGAGAATAAAATACCTAGGAATCCAACTTACAAGGGATGTGAAGGACCTCTTCCAGCAGAACTACAAACAACTGTTCAAGGAAGTAAGAGAGGACACAAACAAATGGAAGAACATTCCATGCTCATGGATAGGAAGAATCAGTATCGTGAAAATGGCCATACTGCCCAAGATAATTTATAGATTCATTGCTATCCCCATCAAGCTACCACTGACTTTCTTCAAATAATTGGAAAAAACTACTTTAAAGTTCCTCTGAAACCAAAAATGAGCCCGCATAGCCAACACAATTCTAAGCAAAAAGAACAAAGCTAGAGGCATCACACTATCTGACTTCAAACTATACTACAAGTCTATTGTAAACAAAACAGCATGATACTGGTACCAAAACAGATATATAGACCAATGGAACAGAACAGTGGCCTCAGAAATAACATCACACATCTACAACCATCTTATCTTTGACAAACCTGACAAAAACAAGCAATGGGGAAGGGATTCCCTATTTAACATATGGGGCTGGGAAAACTGGCTAGCCATAGCTAGGTAGAAAGTATGGCATATGTAGAAAGCTGAAACTGGATACCTTCCTTACACCATATACAAAAATTAACTCAAGATGGATTAAAGACTTAAATATTAGACCAAAAACCATAAAAACCCTAGAAGAAAACCTAGGCAATACCA
>NW_012120528.1:0-1793 GCF_000951035.1 Colobus angolensis palliatus
CTCCTCTAGATAGCAAAATGTGCTATAATTTTGACAATAAATTGTTTACTGACAGCTGAAAAGACAAACGCATGGAACAGAGTAGGAAACCCAGAAACACTGAAATTACGTAAGATAGAAGTAAGGATTGATGAGTAGGAAAGGATGAATTATTAATGAAAAAATGCCTGCTGTTTGAAGAAAACTAATGAAATTTTATGTCACAAACATGAGTTCCTGATGGAATACAGATTGAATTTTTTACATATGCAAATTAGTGAAGTACCAGAAAACACAAATGCTTATTTTACAGGATCATTTTATGTTGACAAAGACCTTCCTGAGAATGACCTCTTAAGCAGACATTCTGAAGGTTGATTTAGCAAACTAAAAATTAAAACTGCCTGTGTTTCAGAAGTTTCAGAAGACCAATTAACGAAATGAAGGAGAGCTTATGGGAAAAATATTGACTTTATTATATATATATTCAGATGAAAAGTATGTTTTCATTTTATAGGGAATTCATTATATTCCTTTTTTTTTTTTTTTTTGAGTCAAGAGTCTCCCTTCTTTGCCCAGACTGGTGTCCAATGGCACAGTCTTGGTTCACTGCAACCTCTGTCTCCCGGGTTCAAGCAATTCTCCTCCCTCAGCCTCCCAAGTAGCTGGGATTACAGGTAGGTGCCAGTATGCCCAGCTAATTTTTGCAGTTTCAGTAGAGAGGGGGTTTCACCATGTTGACCAAGCTGGTCTCAAACTCCTGACCTCAAGTGATCGGCTCACCTTGGCCTCCCAAAGTGCTGCGATTACAGGCATGAGCCACCGTGCACGGCCTATATTGTTTATTATATATTATATGATATCACTGATATTTATATCATATGTATTATAGATGTTATATATGTCAGTTATATATACACATTAGATGAAAAGTTTTTTATATATATATATAGATGAAAAGTACATTTTCGTTTTACAGGGAATTCTTTCAAATCAAATCATCAAAAACTCCAAAATTGGGCAAAGTACGTTTCTCTAGATCTAAAAGTTACTTATGTACATAGGAAAAAGTCCTTTGCATTTCTGGTATAAGAATTTAAATAAAAGAGGAATGAAACAGTTTTCTATCCACAATATTTGTGAGGATGTTTTATACTCTTGCTTAAAGTTTAAGTTGCTGATTACTTTTCAAATAGATAATTTGGTGGTAAGTACATTTAAAAAATGTGTATGCCTTTTACCCATCAATTCCATTACACTAAAATACCCTTAGGAAATAAAGATACATGCACTTTATTTTTCACAGCACTTACTTTAAAAATAACCCAGAGAATGGATCCTATAAATAAATTTCAGTTGCATCCATTGGATGAAATATGTGACCATTGAAGGTGGCAATAGATACAGAAGTATGTTGATGTGTGAAGATGTATTTTTTTATAGCTAGTGAGGAAAAAAATCAGTTAAATTATACATCTGCACAAACATACTATGGTCTTGTTTTAGCAAAAAATATGTACAAAATAAAAATTTGTAATTTCTGAGCATTTGTATTTTAAGTAAAGTTTTTTTCCTTTTTCTTATCTGTGATTGCTGCAGTGAGCATGTACAAAACTTGTAGTAAAAGTTTATTATTAATGGAATAATCCTTTGGAAGAGAGGAATATGAATCTTGCATTGATAAAAATAATTTCTCACTTTCTATTTTTTATCGTTATTGTGTGTATTGTTCTTTGAACTTTTAGCCTTTTCAGAAGTATAATGGGAATGTTTTTATCTGTTTCCAGATTTTATCTATATATTTTATTATGTAC
>NW_012120529.1:0-1251 GCF_000951035.1 Colobus angolensis palliatus
CTGAGGCAGGAGAATCGCTTGAACCTGGGAGGCAGAGGTTGCAGTGAGCCGAAATCACACCACCACACTCCAGCCTGGGCAACAGAGCAAGAATCCACCTCAAAAAAAAAAAGCATAGCACACTGGCCAGGTGCAGTAGCTCACCACTTTGAGAGGGTGAGGTGTGAGACTGCCTAAGGCCAGGATTTCAAGACCAGTCTGGGCAACAAGGCAAGACCCCCCCCCATCTCTCTACAAAAAATTAAAACATCAGCCAGGCACAGTGACTGTAGTCCCAGCTACTCAGGGAGGCCAAGGGGGAGGATCACGTGAGCTCAGGAGTTCAAGGCACCACTGCACTCCAGCCTGAGTGACAGAGTGAGACCCTATCTCCTAAAAAAAAAACCTCCCACATAAAATTCTGTAGCATACAGAATACTGGCTAATGATATGGACAGGATGCAAGGAAATACTGGGTAGAAGAGGGCAATTCCCCAGCAAAGGCCCCACCCTCAAGCCTGGACACCTACAGCTCTAAATGGGAACAGGCATTCCTGTTTGCACACCCAAATGTTGCCTTTTCCAAGATTACTCTGGCCTGCCATGCCCCTATCCTGTGCCTATATAAACCCCAAGCTCCACTGGCAAGAGCAAAGTGGCACAGCAGAGAAGGAGAAAAGAGAAGGAGTATCTGAATGTCAAGAGGGGTTCGGCTGGGCACTGTCCAAGAGGAGATCGGCTGTGGGACGGCTGAACTCCAGAGGAAGATCATCATCTTACTCCATCCCCTTGCCAGCTCATCCATCTCACTGAGGATCACCTCCATCACTCAATAAAATCCCCACAAACGCCATCCTTCAAGTCCATGTGACCTGATTCTTCCTGGATGCCGCACAAGGACTTGGGTACCAAGAGGGCAGGGTTTGGTAAAAGGCTGTCGCATGACTCTCTGCTGAGCTGGTTAACACTTAGCCATCTGCAAATGGCAACTGCTAAAAGAGCATTCATTGTAACATACCCGTAGACGCTACTGTGGGGTTGGAGCCCAAAAGCGCTTGCCAGGGCTCAAGCACCTGCCCGTCAGCGTGCTCCCCCTCCCACAAACAAGCCACACCCCCTGCTGCAGTCCCGAGAGGGGGTTAGGGAACGCTTCTGTTTCAATGATAATTAGCAAATATGCTACTGATTTACGTATTTATTATATTCTACTTCCTATCACTGTTTTAAGAGTATACTGCATCTACTTATTAAAACTTCCAGTTGGCCAGGCGC
>NW_012120530.1:0-1171 GCF_000951035.1 Colobus angolensis palliatus
GACCTCGTGATCCACCTGTCTCGGCTTCCCAAAGTGCTGGGATTACAGGCTTGAGCCACTGTGCCCGGCCTACTTCCTGACAGTTTTACTCCTTCCCTCCTTATGATCGTAAGAAACTCAAAAGTGAAGCGAATTCATGACTTTCAAGAATTAGTAGGATGCAACTTGTATTTCTTTCAATTACTGTGCATTTAGTATGTGTCAAAACTTCAAATACCACATTTGATTGATGTTGGGGAAAGGTCTACTCAAAAAATGAGCTCAGAAAATAAACTAGAACAAAACAAAGTAGCTCTCCCCACAAAAGATTTACAAGTTACTGAAATACATATTATTTTTTTTTACCAAGGATAAATACCTACTGGAATAACTCATTAGCTCTCTGTAAAATGTTAACACTTAAGAAAATGAGTATATAATCAAATGTCAAAGGTTTTTGTGAACATGATCTGTTTCTTTTGCTGAAGCAAAGGCACTGAGGATTTATACCAATGGGAAATGATTGAATCTGCCCTAACAAGAAAGTTTGAACTAAATTGCTTCTTCACTTTTGCCACTAAGAATGCTGTTAAGACTCTCACCACTTAGGGAGTAAGAATTTAAAATATCATACTTCATGTGAAAAAAGATTTTATTCATGTCTTGTGATCTGTGAGGGCTACAAGGAAAATGAAGGCACTGGGTTAAACCAGGCCTTCAGTTGATAGGAGAAGGAAGAATGAGTGCTTAGGGTGAAGGTCCAGGAAGTATTAATACATGAATATGTTCACAACAAAATGTCTGTTTCAAAGGTCCTAGCAAGAGAATCTGTTTAGGAAGTGGGGATAGCCAACAGAATGAGAATTTATGTTAGGGAATTAGTAGGGCACATCAGGATTGGATGAAAATAAAGGAAACTATACTACAAAGGAAGGATAGAGTGAAAAAAAGGAGATGGTGTTTAGAGAGCAAATAATAGGAATTTCAAGGCTGAAGAATCTAAGTGATTGGGCGAAATAGTACTAGTTCCACCTAATATTTGCATACCACTTTTTGGTTCACAAGGAATGTTCTTATACATCTGTGGCATTTAATAATGACACCGGCCGGGCGCGGTGGCTCAAGCCTGTAATCCCAGCACTTTGGGAGGCCGAGACGGGCGGATCACGAGGTCAGGAGATCGAGACCATCC
>NW_012120531.1:0-1062 GCF_000951035.1 Colobus angolensis palliatus
TACATTGACTCATGCCTGTAATCCCAACACTTTGGGAGGCCAAGGCAGGTGGAGCACTTGAGGTCAGGTGTTCGAGACCAATCTGGCCAACATGGTGAAACCCCACCTCTATTAACAATACAAAAATTAGCCGAGCATGATGGCACACACCTGTAGCCCCAGCTACTCAGGAGGCTGAGGCAGGAGAATCGCTTGAGCCTGGGAGGTGCAGGTTGCAGTGAGCTGAGATCATGCCACTGCACTCCAGCCTGGGCGACAGAGTGAGACTCCGTCTCAAAAAAAAAAAAAAAAAAAAAAAATTAGCTGGACATGGTGGCGGGCACCTGTAATCCCAGCTACTTGGGAGGCTGAGGCAGGAGAATTGCTTAAACCCAGGAGGCAGAAGTTGCAATCAGCCGAGATCACACCAACTGCACTCTAGCCTGGGTGAGAGAGTAAGACTCTGTCTCAAATCAATCAAACAAACAAACAAACAAAAAACAAGTACATTCTTGAATTTTCTGATGATAAATCTAGTATTCTATTAGGTGTTTTATTTCTCATGGAGCACTTAACAAATCTTTGGAGTCTCAGCCTCCCGAGTAGCTGGAATTACAGGTGTGCACCACCACCCCTGGCTAATTTTTTTGTATTTTTAGTAGAGACGGGTTTCACCATGTTGGCCAGGCTGGTCTAGGACTCCTGACCTCAGGTGATCCGCCCACCTGAGTCTCAGAAAGTGCTGGGATTACAGGCATAAGCCGCCACACCCAGCTTATGATATATTTTCATAGCAGAATTCCTACCCTAGAAGGGTATCATAATATCAGTACTTGCCAATATTGCTTTATTCTTGCTCTAATGGTTATCGTTTTCAATTTTCTTAAATAAAGCATTTTATAAAAACATGTGTTTGTAAATGTAAATTACTGTTAAATTAGCTTTCTTTTATTAGATGAACCAGGCTAATTGTAGGCCATAAAATAATTCATATTCTAATTTGAATAGTTGCTGTTTTATTCAGAATGAGAAACGCTGTTTAGAATGCATCTAGTTTTACCAATGAAATGATACATAGAAATT
>NW_012120532.1:0-1007 GCF_000951035.1 Colobus angolensis palliatus
AAAAGCTTTGTGTATGAGCAGTGTGGATGTGGCTATTGGTTACCCATTGCTTTTTCACTTATACACAGATGTTGACTGATCTTTTTTTTTTTTATCCATAAAGAATAGTTATATGCAGTGTCATTGGAGCTGACTTTTCTAGTCAATAGAAGAGCATTGGCTTCTCATGAGATTTCAGAAATTACCATGGCTGTTGAGCATGAATATGAGCATTGCAATGCTTTCCACAGCCTTATTTAAAATAAAAAAATTCCTCCCTTAGGGAACTACCTCTCTTTAAAAAATTAAATGGATCAAATGGCCATAGATTCACATTTCAAAGTCTCAATTTACGGGAGACTCAAAGAACTGATCCTTTCATCCATATTTTGAAGATGACAGTGAAGGATATGGATAATTTGCTTTGGAGAATTTTTTTCCTCCATGTTCTATGTTCGTATGTCTTCACCACAAATTGTACTTCTGGCCTTAGTTATTATGGGAGCCTGTGGGGGATTTAAACCTGTACTTTTACTACTGGCAACATTTTAAATATTGTCATTAGCATAACACATAACTTTTGCAAAAATGAAATGCAAATATCCATCTCTCTTATTCCATGATGATGGACGAGAGGTGGTCCTAACCTTTGGTATTGTGAAATATTTTAAATGGTAACACAAATCATTAGACCACACTTCTTTTTACTTTCTGGTATGTTCCTGCTATACAGCTTTCACCCTCCCTTCAGTTGAAGGGTATTTTAATATCTGGCATGTCATGTTAGAGTAAATATAATCAGAGAGTGAATATAATCTAGCTATAATTGTTTAGAGCAGGGATTGACGAAGTATAGGTGAGGTGACACTGTAGACACTTTAACTTGGGGAAAAAAATTGGGGTATTTCTGAACTGTAATCATAGCATAGAGTCAGAGTGCTATTATGAAAGTATAAAATTGAGACAGGGGTGCTCATAATGAAGTCCAAAACAGTGTTTTTAAAATTAGCCATATAATTTATGGAAAA
>NW_012120532.1:5938-6480 GCF_000951035.1 Colobus angolensis palliatus
TTTATAAAAGTTAGGTATATATGTATGAGCTAGATGTTTTTTGTGTATTTCCCTGTTGCCCATATTAAAAATTAATGAATTGGCTTATAATAACTTTATTGACAATAGTATTAAAAATTAATTTTGGCCAGGTGTGATAGCTCACTCCTATAATCCCAGCACTTTGGAGGCCCAGGTGGGTGGATCACATGAGGCCAGGAGTTTGAGGCCAGCCTGGCCAACTTGGTGAAACCCCATGTCTACCAGAAATGCAAAAATTAGCGGGGCATGGTGGTATACGCCTGTGGTCCCAGTTACTCGGGAGGCTGAGGCACAAGAATCACTTGAACTCGGGAAGTGGAGGTTGCACTGAGCTGAGATCGCGCCACTGCACTCCATCCTGGCAACGGAGCAAACTCTGTGTCAAAAAAAAAAAAAAAATTAATTTCAAAATCTATTTGTCTTCATCTCTTCTATGTTCGTTTTTAATTTTTTAGCTTTATTTTGAATTGATTTCTTAAAAATAAGTTTTCTGTTTTTTCATTTTTTAGCTTGGGATTACA
>NW_012120532.1:14100-22454 GCF_000951035.1 Colobus angolensis palliatus
GGCCAATGTACACTAATTTTAAATGTATACTCTGAAGAATTTTTATAAATGTAATTGACTGTGTAATCACTCACATAACATACAGTAGTCCTCCTTATCTGCAGTTTCACTTTCCTTGGTTTCAGTTACTGCAATATAGCATGAGAAGATATTCTGAGAGACAGAGAGACTACCTTTTATTACAGCATATTATTATTTATTTTATTTTATTTTTTTGAGACGGAGTTTCACTTTTGTTGCCCAGGCTGGAGTGCAATGGCACAATCTCGGCTCACTGCAACCTCTGCTTCCCAGGTTCAAGCAATTCTCCTGCCTCAGCGTCCCTAGTAGCTGGGATTATAGGCGTGTGCCACCACGCCCAGCTAATTTTGTATTTTTTTAGTAGAGATAGGGTTTCTCCATGTTGGTCAGGCTGGTCTCAAACTCCGGACCTCAGGTGATCCACCTGCCTCGGCCTCCCAAAGGACTGGGATTATAGGCGTGAGCCACCTCACCTGGCTACAGCATGTTATAAAATTATTTTATTAGTTATTATTTATCTCTTAGGTAGAAGGGTCTGATTGTGAAGCAGTACACTAATTTTTAAAGCAGAATTTTAGAATACGTTTTCAAAGTAGTGCTAAGATTCTGTTGCTCTAATTGCTGAAGATAAATTTCTGGGATTTTTGCAGACATTGTTTTTTGAGATACTGAGTTATATGCCTTATCAATTTATATCACGTTTTGATCCAGTGTTTTATTATCAGTTTGAATTCTGAGCTCATTCACCAGACTTGCTTGGGAAACATTTTATCTGACTACTACAAAAAAGTTTTTTCCTCCAAGAGTTGATGATTTGCCCTCAGTGAGGCTTGCCAAAAGAATGCCATCCAGATTCTCCCCTGAAACTGAGGGTTACCTCTGACTATTTCACTGTCAGCAGCCACTTTGACATTCTTTTAAGTGATAGTTGGATCTGCTCCATTAAAAAATACATGTAACCAACATTTTATACCAGCTTGTTTTAGCTGGTTTACTGTAATGATTTAGGTTGATCTTACTTATACCGCTAAGGAAATTAGAATCTGAGTTATCCATTGAATTAAAATTAGTTTTAAGATAATAAATCATACAGTGCTAGAAAGAGAACTTAAAAATTGTGTTTCAGTTTTCTTATTTTATGAGACCAAAAATGGATCAGTACGAACATGTGTGAACCAATTAAGATATTTAGTTTACCAACACACTCTTTTATGCATAATTCCACAGCAACTCTGAGTGGTAGGTAGGCTGAAAATTTTAACTCTCATTTTACACATAAAGAAACTGAGGGTCAGGGAAGTGAAGTGTCTTGGTCTGAATTCCTAGAGCTGGTTAATGGCAGAGTTGTAACACATTTACATTGAGGACTTCCTATGTGGTGAGTGATTTCCCTGCAAGGCTTATAGTCAACCATTGTATTGCTGAATTCCAGTTTTATTGACATCCTACAGGAGTTTTCCTCTCTTCACCTGTGTATATTTACACCTCTTGGTCCATGAGTTTTCCCATTTTCACTAAGCACAGGGCCTTTGAATGAGCTATAGCCTTGGCTGTCACTGTGGTTGCCCTTCGCACTTTTATTCTGAATATGTTCTGTTAGCTACAGATGGCTGGAACCAAGCTTGTCTTGATCGTTTTATCCCAAGGCCCTTGAGCAGTTTTTGCATGTTACGGAGCTGAATTAATATCTATTAAATGAATAGATGAATACATTCTTGTATTTAGAATCCAATTAGATATAGATTTTTGAAGATAGGGCCTGGAATTATTTCCTCTTTTCTTTATAATTCTTCATGGTGTCTGCTATAGTGCTTATTTTTATGGTTGGCAGTCTGGAATTTTTAACTGACTTTTAAAATGATGTCGGACTCCTGAAAACCAGATATATTGTATCCTTCATTTTAACTTTTATCTGTAGAGCACAGGCATTATGTGCAGTTCTGATATGATGTATCAAGTACATTAGGCACATATACCATGTAAACAAATTATAGGTCATTTTTGAAAGGCCCTGACTCTGATGGAAGTAGGGAAGACTTTGAATGGACATTTGTTTTCTAAATACCTGGAAGTTGTCATGTTGACCAGTATAAACCTACTAGAATTTGATAAGTCTGTCTGGAAACCTACCTGTGGAAGGGGAAATTTGACCTCATTCTTATCTCATGACTCATTAACATACAAGTGTAAAGAAACTGATGAAACCAAATGATTGCTCATTTTGCTCTTAGGCCCATCTCATTCTTTGATCTTATTAGCAGGAAGTACTTTGTTGATTTAGTGAGTAGGATAAACAAACGTCCTTTCTCTCCAGCAATGACAGAAGATTTGCTTTACTTTTGTGCAGAGAAAATACTTAAAGCTGTAGAAATGTGAGGTTGTGTTTCACGGGGTTGCAGCAAGAGCATTCTTCAGGGAAAGCATAAGAACTGTGAAAGTACAGTGTTGAGACTTTCTCTCTTAGTGAATAATGACTTCAATATTAACTGAAGTCATTTCTAATGAGAAGATATGACAGGTTGAGTATCTCTTACCTGAAATGCTTGGGACCAGAAGCAATGTGTAATGGGACACACATTACATATGTGTATATCTCTTAACAACATATTGTTAATTTTACATATTTTGGACAGTTATATAAGTGGTATCTTTACATGTGTGTATATATATGTGTGTACAGTATATATACTATGTCAATACTTGTGATATTTGTTGATGTGCATACCCATATTTCATTCATTTCACCACTTCATAATACTTGACTGTATAAACATGATATCATTACCTACCCTTTTGTTGATGGAAATTTCGGTTTTCTTGCTATTATGAATAGCATTGCTATAAACATTTTTCAGTATATAACTTAGCACACATGAAAGACTTTCTGTAGCCACATATCTCTCCTTTGGTTAGTGTTTGCCTGATAAGCCTTTTTTTTTTTTTTTTGAGATGGAGTCTTGCTTTGTTGCCCAAGCTGGAGTGCAGTGGCGTGATCTTGGCTCACTGCAGCCTCCACCTCCCAGGCTCAAGCGATTCTCTTGCCTCAGCCCCGCTAGTGGTTGTCATTACAGACGCCCACCACCACACCCAGCTAATTTTTATATTTTTAGTAGAGACAGGGTTTCACCATGTTGGCCAGGCTGGTCTTGAACTCCTGACCTCGTGATCCGCCTGCCTCGGCCTCCCAAAGTGCTGGGATTACAGGCGTGAGCCACCGTGCCCCGCCTGATAAACATTTTTAATGCTTATTTCGCGCCTTTATGTGTTCTGCTGATTTAGGTGTATTTCTTATGAAATGTGGCTAGACTTTTAAAATACAGTCTTTTTAACTTGAAAATTTTTAAATTTGGATTTAAAATTACTATCTTTACTGTCTGTATTAGTCATCTTTGGCTGTAATAATGCTGTGTAACGACTGCAGACTTCCAGTGCATAGCAGATGTTTCTTTCTAGCTCATGGGTCTGCACTCTCTGTTGAGTTTGGCTGGGTTTGACTGTAAGCTGCAGGTTGGCTTCAGTACATGTCAGGTATTTATTCATCGTGGACCACCGCTACCTGGGGCATATGTTTCTTGTGCTGCACGTAGGTGCACAAGGGAAGGCAGGTTGCCTCAGTGCTCCTCAAGCCTCCAGTTAGAACCATTCCAGCAAGTCATAGGCCATGCTCTTAGAGTAACTGGAAAATGAGATGAAAGACCAGTTTTTGCAGAAATATCCCAGTATAATTTGATGTGAAATTGTGGGTTTAAGACATTACTTTTTCCCTATTGGATGGTGTGAAAAACAGAAAGTAAGGTTTTTCTTCTTTCACTTCTGTATGTTTAGTGCAAAGGTAGCATTTAGGGGAGGAGAAAGGGAGTCTGAACATCTTATCCTGTGTGCTGCTCAACTACCTTGTTGCATATAGCATTGGTAGACTCCTTACTTTGAAAGTAGGTTGGAGGGTCCGGGCGCGGTGGCTCATGCCTGTAATCCCAGCACTTTGGGAGGCCGAGGCGGGCGGATCACAAGGTCAGGAGATTGAGACCATTCTGGCTAACATGGTGAAACACTGTCTCTACGGAAAATACAGAAAATTAGCCGGGCTTGGTGGCAGGTGCCTGTAGTCCCAGCTACTTGGGAGGCTGAGGCAGGGGAATGGCATGAACCCGGGAGGTGGAGCTTGCAGTGAGCGGAGATGGTGCCACTGTACTCCAGACTGGGTGACAGAGCGAGACTCTGTCTCAAAAAAAGAAGGTCAGAGGATCTACATTTTAAAGCTATAATTAGTGTAAATAAAGAATCCTGAACATGTGACTTCAGTTATGTCATTTATAAATGTTTCTAAGGACTACTCCATGACATTAATTCCAAAACATTCATTTAACTGTATAGTTTTGTAAACTATAAAATTTGTGTACATTAATTACCTCAGATGGTAAGATTATAAGTCTAGTGTTTGTAAGTTTTATTTTACTGGTGTTTTTGAGGTTGCTGTTTTTAGTGCTGAGAAAACTCTTGATGTCTTAAGAGCTGAAATCCTTGAATAAGTATTTCTTTGACTCCTTTTGGTTATAGGCAGGAGGCAGGGTGCTACATAGCACAGGGTGCTTTAGTGTTACCATTTAGGAGTTTTAAATTTAAGATTAAAAAATTTTATATAAACATAAGGAGAAAAGTCCCTGGTCAAAGAGACTAGACTCTACAAGTATAAATTTAAGTGGACTCTAGGGTCATATGTGAACATTTAATCCTGCTTTATTTGTAACACGGGACTGTCTTTCTTGTCAGCGTGCTCCGGGTCCACATGTCCTACCTCAGAGTTTCCTAGGCAGGAAAACCAATCTAAATAGAGTCAGTTAAGCATCATTAAGAAAGTATATTTCTTGTGAGAAACTTTCATCATGTATTCTAAAACTAACATGTGGGTTATTTGTTTTAGATTTTCCATACAACTTCTCATTTCCTTTGGGATAATTGCATTTTCTGGAAATGGAAATCACTTAAGTGGACAGATAAAGAGGAAAGCATGTGGAATGGGGTCCAGGGTATTACATGGCAGCACTGTGATTCTATGTCATGCCAATTACAGTGTGCGGGCCATGCTGCACACATAAGTGCTGATACAATCTGTTTTCATTCTGCAAATGAAATACTTCTCATGTAAATTACATGACACAAGTACGATATATAGATGTGGCAAGCAGTATTTCTTCAAAAAGTATTTCCCTAACTTTGATTCTAAAGCAGAGGTCTCTAGTAGTAGTATACTGTTTTCTTAATTGATTTAGAAAATAACTATTACCTATTGTGGTTGGAAGAAGTAGCTTATTTGTTTATGAAGCTACATATGAGGTAGCACAGGTGTACATTTTGTATTGAGTCGGATCTTATCTGTGGAATTTTTGTTCGATTTAGGTAGGCATTTGTGCATCCATGGTTGTTTAAATATAGCATTAATATTTATGCCTATATTGATATTTTAGAAATACAGTAATTAAGAGAAGAAGATTTATAATGTAAATCTTAGCAAAGGGTTAAGTTTGTATTAGTACTAACACAAGTTGATGTTTTATGTTTTACTCTTAAGTGGAAAGGAACAAGTACAAAATTTTATATGTAGTATCAAGTATATTTTTAAAATACTTAGAAAAAAATGGCTTGAAAGGAAATATGTCCCAAATGATTGAGTAGATGTAGGGGTAAGGGTAATGTATTATGAGAGAAGTTTACCTTATTCTTTTTTTTTTTAAACAATGAACCCATATTACTTTTATAATGAAGAAAATATTCATTCCTAGAGAAAGTCTATAGCAATAACTTTGCTGATCCTTATTTGATGTCTTACATTAATCATTTATGTGCAATCAAAATATACTCAGCAGGTATGATGTGGGCTGTATTTACCCTAGATGGATTGCTTTCTAACTGCTTTAGTTGGGAATGGGGAAGAACTGTTTTTAGTGTTGAAGACAAAGGACACCTGTTAGTAAGATTCTCTGTGATGATTACTTAATATATATCGTTTACATTTGAAGTAACTTATTTCAAAAAAGGAAAACATGAATTCAACAGGATGTTCTAGGGGTTATTTAATGATCTTTTATATTTAATAGGTGATCACAGGAGTTCTTTTGGAAATAGTAGAACATTTTTGAAACAAAATGATTTCCTTTATTTTCTTTAAGAAAATTTTGTTTTAAATATTGACCTATAGAAAATACTATTTCTTTCTCTTTGTTTCCTGACTAGGACATGTATTCCTCTGAGAAACCTTGGACAGCAGATTTTGGTTTAATATCTGATTGGGACAACATTCAGCGCCATTTCCAGTCATGAGTAAGTGCGCTGCTTCCTTTCCTTCTAGCCATCTCAGGAGCGTTTGCAGTATTGTGCTTAGAAAAAGAAAAACGGTTACTGAATAAATTGGAATTATGTCACTTATTCAGAGATTGAATAATCTGGTTCCACTCAGCACTCTGCGCTTGTGTGTATTAAGACAAGGAGATACTTTCTGATGTTTGATTTATTCTAACAAGTTTCATGTAATGAGGAAATCTGGTCATTAACTCCTTGGCTGATTTAGTTCTGTTATCTAAAATTTTATATTGACTTGCCATTGGAAAATGGTTCTTCAGAAATATGAATAGGGAACATTGCAGTTGACCATAATTAGTAGAGGTTTTATGGTGAACATTGCAGCTGACCATAATTAGTAGAGGTTTTATTGTGTGAAATGTAATCATTGAGTAACATGGGTTACATTGTATTTAAGGGGAAAAAAACCCTCTAACAATCTATCAACGTCTCTGATAGAACAAAGAACCAAGGCTAGGCCAGGCGCGGTGGCTCAAGCCTGTAATCCCAGCGCTTTGGGAGGCTGAGACGGGTGGATCACAAGGTCAGGAGATCGAGACCATCCTGGCTAACCGGGTGAAACCCCGTCTCTACTAAAAAATACAAAAAACTAGCCGGGCGAGGTGGCGGGAGCCTGTAGTCCCAGCTACTCGGGAGGCTGAGGCAGGAGAATAGCATGAACCCAGAAGGCGGAGCTTGTAGTGAGCTGAGATCCGGCCACTGCACTCCAGCCTGGGTGACAGAGCGAGACTCCGTCTCAAAAAAAAAAAAGAACCAAGGCTATCCTGGGCTTAACCACATTTGATAATTTTATCTTCTTAGTTGTAAGGGGATAGTATGTGTAATATTTTCTCTCTATTCCTATATACTTCTGCTTGTGAATAAGAGAACTGGATTTTATTTTTTTGTGTTAACTGTTTCCTTTTAGAGGGTGGGAAAAGAATTGGGATTTTACCCTAACTGGGATTATATGGAGGTTTGAAGTACAGATTTCCTGACTATGGAATCTTTGGGATGGAATGAGCATTTTCTTATTGGAAGATAATATTAGAGTTTAAATGTTTTCACATATTATTTGTATTGATTATATTTACCTTAATATGACATAGGGTAGCTTTTCTCATCAACAGTTCAAATAATTAGGCAGTTGATAAGTGAAAATGAAGCTGCTATTGTAAAATCTTGGAGTGCTTTCTACTAAGAATAATATCGTAAGGAATGGTTTTTGATTTTCGACTTTTCAGTGCTATACTTTTTGGTAGTGTACTTTGAAGAAACAAGGATAGTGGCTAGATGCGTTCAATACAGATTAAGAAAGAGTTTTTTGTTTGTTTGTTTTTGAGAGGAAGTCACGCTTTGTTGCCCAGGCTGGAGTGCAGTGGTGCCATCTCCGCTCACTGCAAGCTCCGCCTCCCAGATTCACGCCATTCTCCTGCCTCAGCCTTGCAAGTAGCTGGGACTACAGGCGCCCGCCACCACGCCCAACTAATTTTTTTTTTTGTATTTTTAGTAGATACGGGGTTTCACGTGTTAATCAGGATGGTCTCGATCTCCTGACCTCGTGATGCGCCCACCCCTGCCTCCCATAGTGCTAAGATTACAGGTGTGAGCCACTGCGCCCGGCCAAGAAAGAGCTTTTGTTGTTTCAGCTTCAATCATGACATTTTGTGAGAATGTTTATCTAATGTAAAGTGCTAACTCTATTGAAGATGATAATTAGTTCACAAAAATTAAAATAAATGGCAAGCATTTTAACTTAAAAACGCTTACATTTTTGGAAAGTAAAATGAATTTCCTTCTACTTTGCAATTTTTGGGTTCTGTTAGGATCAGTGCTGCAGATGCAAGTTTTTTTGAAGACAGGTAGCCTGCGCCTTTCATGTTTGAATCTCGGTGTTTGACAGTGTCTTGTACACTGCTTACCCTACAAAACAAAGATCACAGTCCTGTGAGGATGAAGGCAGAGGGGAGGAGTGGCTTGTCAAGCAACTAATAGTA
>NW_012120532.1:24659-27176 GCF_000951035.1 Colobus angolensis palliatus
TAGGCTATCACGTTCTGAGGCTGAATATCTATTTTATGGAAAATGTACTATATGATGCTATTAGGATGTGTATTTCATTGTGGATTGTACTTAGTTACAATCCACAAAAAGCCTTTTGATTTTTAGTACATAAATTGTTGTTGTTTTTCTGTATTTGCATATTTAACATTTATCATACTTGCCTATTTTGTTTTTCTCAGATGGTACCAAATATTAAATTAAGTTGTTATACTCAGACTGTGACTATGATTTGAAAAGGAGCTCTCAGATCCATAATATAAATGGTCACAAGAGAAACTTGTACGCCAGGCACAAAGTAGTGATTATTTTGGTAGAATATGTTAAAAAAAAAAAAACTAAGTGAAAACACCACAACACAGAAGTAATTAGAGTATTACTCAATTTCCTTTTCCAAAGCTTTAAGTAAAAACAAAAACCAAAAACAAAACAAAAACAACACTTAACTAGCTTATTTGCTCTGTTTTAAAATTTTAATGTTCTGTATTTTATTTCAGTTTCTTCAGGCAAGTTTTGCTCTGCAACTAATTACGTGATAGGTTTCCTAAGAGTTTTTCTCTTCTGGCTAGGTAATACAGGAGCAAATCTATGACATTGGAGGTGTTTGATTTTGCCCTTTGTTCTGAATAATGAAATGAGTTTTTTGAGGTCATTTTTCGATATGAAATGTTTCTCTTTCACCTGAGGAGGAGTAATGGCAGTGAGTAATTTGTGGGGCAGTGTATTTGTGGTTTTCTAGTAGTGTAGGAGTAAAGATCTTCATTCACTGGAGCAGGGAACTAAGCGTTCATGCTGAAGTGAAGAACAATTTGTTTGAACATTTGTTAGAGCAGATAATACTATAAATAATTGAATAGATTACTAAATCTCTCGGTGGTAGTAGAAGGATCCTTTTGAGTCTTACTAAGTAAAAAAATTGTGCTCCAAGTAGCAGAAAACTTCCCGTAAGTACTGGCTAAAACTCTCTAGGAGAGTAGCCTATCTAGGTAGATAAACTGTGGAATAGCTGTGTGCTTCCGAAGTTGGGTAGAAGTTAAAAGAAAATTTAAGTTGAATTGTATTTGAAATGCCAGCATGTCTGTTATTTAATGGAATCTTAAATCCCTTTACAAAGTTTAACAGGTATCCTTTTGTTATATTAAGACTCATTTATGTTTGATAAATTTAGATTTGGGAATATAAAGTTCTAAATGTTAGTTATTCTTAAAATGTATATATAAACAGTGTTTCTTAATGGAGGAGAGGGATTTGGAAATGTATGGAGACTTTGTGGCTGGCAGTTACTGGGGAACCTGATGGCATTTAGTGGGCCGGGGTCACTGTCAGACCTGTGACAGCCTTCAACTGTAGTCAGTTGGTGAAGGACACCAGCAGAAATTGCTTCTCAGAAAATGTGTGTGATCAATTTCTTAGTGAATTTCATTGTGGTTAATACTGACTATTTAAAGTGGAATATTCTGTGCTTTTAGCTAATTTATCTTCTTTTGCCCACTTGCTGTAGAAAAGTACTTCTGAGGCCGAGTGTGGTGGCTCATGGCTGTAATCCCGGCACTTTGGGAGGCTGAGGTGGGCGGATCACCTGAGGTCAGGAGTTCAAGACCAGCCTGGCCAACATGGTGAAACCCCGTCTCTACTAAAAATACTAAAAAATTAGCTGGGCATGGTGGCAGATGCCTGTAATTTCAACAACTTGGGAGGCTGAGGCAGGAGAATCGCTTGAACCAGGGAGGTGGAGGTTGTAGTGAGCTGAGATTGAGCCACTGCACTCCAGCCCAGGTGACAGAGTGAGACTGTCTCAAAAAAATAAAAAGAGTAATTCTTGGTTTGATACTATGGGAAATTAAATATGAATTTAATATAGGCTTTTCTTATTTATAGAGTATATTTAATATTTTAAGTTAAAACTTTTTGGGAGGTGGTTTACATTTTTTCTTATATATTTTCTTTTGATATTTTTTCAAACTTACAACAAGAAAAGTTGTAAAAATAGTACTCCAAATTTCCACATACCTTTTGGTCAGATTTATCAAATATTTATATTTTGCCTATTTGATTTTCCCTCTCCCTTTCCCTCTCTCACACACATCTCTATCAAGAAATTAAAATGATTCAACAAAACATTTTCTGTGAAAGTCTGTTTTCCTTTTATTAAGTGATTTAATTTTTTGCATAAATGTAAATTACTGTAGTAGTATAAGCTTAGTAAAGCTTCTAAATTATTTTTACTAGTTAAATTTTAAAATTTCAAATTATATACCTACTATTATATTTTTATTCTTCAAAAGCTATATCTATCTAGTTTTTATAGACCTGTTATTAAACATTTCTTTTAAATCTACAATGTATTGCATAATATAGATAAATTTTATATGTAAATCAACTTTAATGAAATTTTTTTAGTATAGCACAAACCAGTGTGCTCCAAATGACTTCTTTATAATAGTTTCAAGATACTCCATTCTTAAGAGAACTATTTAGAATTCCATTCTGAAAGCAGTA
>NW_012120532.1:27456-29262 GCF_000951035.1 Colobus angolensis palliatus
CTTTTGATATTTTTTCAAACTTACAACAAGAAAAGTTGTAAAAATAGTACTCCAAATTTCCACATACCTTTTGGTCAGATTTATCAAATATTTATATTTTGCCCATTTGATTTTCCCTCTCCCTTTCCCTCTCTCACACACATCTCTATCAAGAAATTAAAATGATTGAACAAAACATTTTCTGTGAAAGTCTGTTTTCCTTTTATTAAGTAATTTAATTTTTTGCATAAATGTAGATTACTGTAGTAGTATAAGCTTAGTAAAGCTTCTAAATTATTTTTACTAGTTGAATCTTAAAATCTCAAATTATATACCTACTATTATATTTTTATTCTTCAAAAGCTATATCTATCTAGTTTTTATAGACCTGTTATTAAACATTTCTTTTAAATCTACAACGTATTGCATAATATAGATAAATTTTATATGTAAATCAACTTTAATGAAATTTTTTTAGTACAGCACAAACCAGTGTGCTCCAAATGACTTCTTTATAATAGTTTCAAGATACTCCATTCTTAAGAGAACTATTTAGAATTCCATTCTGAAAGCAGTAGGTTTTCCAATGGCAGGCCTCTTTATGTTCCCAGAGTCCCAGAGACTTGAGTTGGAACCCTGCCTTTGCTGCTGGTAGCCACGTTATTATGTATGGCCAGTGGCTTGACTTCTTTAACCGGCTCCCCACACATCCTTTACTCATTTGTAAATGTAGGTACCAGATAGATCATCTGGAAGCCTTCTTCTAACTCTTAAAATTTACTGTTAAGTCAGTGAGAAAATTTTCATTTCTTATTTTGCCTTATAGGCGTACATCTATTGGGTAAAACAAGGAATTCCTGTATTAGTTACAATATATCCTAAATTACAAGAAACGCACTTTTCAGGGTTTGGGGGCCTGCTGTGTTGCTCTGAGTCGGATTTTCCGAAGTACCATCATTCCAAATGCAGGCGCGTGTTCTCTGCTTCCTTCTGCTTGTTCTCCTGGCAGCCAGAGTTCAGAGGGGAATTATGTTTCAAATTAATGCTCTTAAATATTCGTCTTGTTATCTCTTTCATTAATTTTAGAAAATAGAGTTTGATTTTTACAGTTTTCTTCTTGAATCTGTGTTATTAGAATTGATGTACTGGTTGGAAAAAAATCTGTATCTCTTTTACATTAACTTCTCCAAAACTGGATTTCTATATGAAAATATTATATGTATGATTTTTAATATTTTTTATTTGTGAAAAGACTTAGTGGAAAGCACAGCTTAGTGAGATTTGTTACATGGTCTGAATAAAATTCCACATAATTAACCTCCAGTTTTTACAGTGGTATCTGGACAGCTATATATTATCATGTTTTGCATTAAACACAAATAGACGTCTTCTACTAAGGGAATTTGAGGCTATCAGTGTATGTGATATGGGTGCCATTGTACAGAAATCTCATTTCCTGGAGTGAGAAATTGATATTAGAAATTTTCAAGCCTCTATCTGTCTTCCTCAAAATTGATCTAAAATAGTATTTTGGTGTGACTTTTTTTTGGAGATAGACAAGGTGACTGTGAAAGTAATTCTTTTCAGCTTCTCTTTAGAGCTATGGGTTAGAAAGGTCAGACCTAGAGTGAAAATATCTTCCCAGTTCCTCCCCTTATCCCAGTCTCCCACTCCTACTTTTAAGCACTGAGCCATAAATTAATTCTTTTTTAAAACTGAAATGCATTGTATGTTTGTATCATGAATGTGGCCCAGAAGTTAGGAGGTCAGGTGAAAATGAAAACTTCTCCTATGGGTTATTCTTACTCATGTTCAGAGATAGTGGTC
>NW_012120532.1:30157-32979 GCF_000951035.1 Colobus angolensis palliatus
CTTAATGAGACCTTGTATAGAAACTTTGTACCTATAGGTATATTATATACATCTGTACATGGGGGTCTTTGCACAGAACAGAAGAAAAACTCTACTTCTACTATCTGGGTATCTAAACTGACTTTGTTAAAAGGAATTTGATTCTCACATGATTCCTTAGCAGTATCTCTATGCTTAAAAACGAACGCTACTTAAAAATGTTTGATCTGTATTATAAAAATGGAGTTATTACTCTTTTCCCCACAGTGTGATGTAAAAATTGTTAGACACCAGACATTTTATTCTAACTGAAAAGATACGCTTTTCTAGCTCAGTGCTGGCTGCATTCTGATGAAATATAACAATGTCTAGATCTACAGTTTTCCTACATTATTTTTTTCTTTCATTAGTGTGTATCTCTTCTCTGCAGATGAAATTCTTACATCTACTCCTTGCCAACCAGTCCAACTTTATTTTTTCAGTAGTATCAATTCTTTATTTTTAAATGTTATTTCTGAAAATGTATTTAAAAATATCACTGATTTATTTTTGAACAATTTGAGAGTAGGTTGCATGTATCAAGCTTCTTTTCCCATATGTACTTCAGTGTGTGGTTCCGAAAAACAATGCCATTCTCTTGCATAACCACAGTAAAATAATCACATAAATGAATTAGACTTATCTAATATATGATCTTTATTCCAGTGTCGACAGTTTCCCCAATGATGTGCTTTACAGCATTTTGCTCCTCCAATACAGGATTCAGCTGAGTGTTATTCACACATTGCCTTTAGTCTTCCAGCCTCTTTAATCTCCTCTAATCTGGAATAGTTCCTCAGATTTTCTTTACCTTTTGTGATATGGATGTTTTTGAAGACAACAGACCAGTTGTTTTATAGACTGTTCCTCAGATGATGGATGATGGAGGGTTCCTGTAATGGGCTCTGACCTAACAGGTGTGACTGGTTAGGGGACATTCTGTCAGGAAGCCTGCCTTGAAGAGAAAGGAAGACTGCTTGGTGATCTCTCGATTTCCTTCATGTTTAGCTGTTTAGTAGAAAATTCCCCGTTTCTACTTGAATTGAAATAGGATTCAAATCTCTTGCATAAGTACAGGATTTATTGTTCTGCTTTACTAGTTTCTATTTTACTTTTATTACAAAGGCTTGAGAAAAAAATGACAATGAAATATTTTCTAGAATATGAGATGGCCGTGAAATGAGACAGCCTTTGCCTTTTATGGAAAGATCGCTTTTTAGCAGAATTCCTGTTCTGAATTATCTGATGAAATCTCAAGATGCTACTGAACAAATGCAATGAAGGTATAAAGTATAGCAGTATTGAATTTAATTGTTTTATAATAATAAAATAGCTATAGCTATTCATATATAAATCGAGATTGCTTCACTAAAGATTAGCTGTTCTCATAACCTGGTGCCTCTTTTGTCCTGATAAATTTTCTTTAGCCAAAAATAGAATAAATGAACATTTCAGGACTCTGATTCTCATTAGGCTGTAGAGATTTATGGGTCATATTAGATTTTAATATGAAATGTCAGAATACTTATCATCTTATAGTTATGACTGTTAAAAGTTTAATAATTGCAAGGTACAGTGAAAGCTAGAAGATTAACTTGGAATATTGCAAAGGATAGGAAATTCAAAGTTAGACAACTTTGAGACACATGATACTATAAATTAATTTCTTAAAATATTTTAGGGGTCACGGTGTTTGAATCTTTGATTTTAAAACACGTTTTAAGGAAGAAAATTGTAATTTTGAATAAATAATAATTGTTTTAATTTTAGTATGAACAGATACTTAATGAGCCCCTATGTATGTACTGCTTCTGTGGTGGTCTTTGATGATACAGCCAAGAACAAGACAGACAGGGCCCTTGGCCTTGTATAGCATAGAACTGGTGGGGAAGCCAGACATTCAGCAAGTAGTACATTCTTAGTAATACCAAAAGGGACATCCAGGGAGTCTTTGCTCCTACAGGAGCAAGGGAATCTGTCCTCACAGGGAGATTGGGAGGAACACTTTAAGGAAATGTTCCAGCTGAGACCTAGTGAAGAGGAACAGGAGAGTGTTCTAAACAGGAAGAACAACGTATGTGAAGACCCAGCATTGAGAGATTGAGACTGACATTAAGAAATTAGGGAAAGCTTGGTAATGGGAGAAAAGGTGGGTTAGAGGGGATTTTAAGTTTAGTTTAGGTAAGCACTCCCCTCTTGCCTCTATTTATACTTTTGTCTAAATTCATTTAAACTAATCAGTTTTCTTCATTTTCCACAACCCCCTTTTCTTGTTGTTAACCACAACATTAAAATAAATATATTTTGGAAATGGGGGGAAAAGATTACTGGTAACCTCACTATGTTAAAGAAACCATTTACATTTCTGCTTATGATCTTCTAGTATTGTTTAGTTTTTTTTTATATAATCACATTCATAGTGTATATGCAATTTTATGTTTGACTTTCTAACATTGAATTGTATTTAAAACAGATTTCTTATTGTTTTCATGGTTAGAATTCACAATTATATTCCTTAAAGGTAATGATGCATCATAACTTATTTAACCATTTCCTTTTTTTTTTTTTTTGGGTCATTTAAGATGGCTCAGTTTTTAAAAATGTTTATAGAATGAGTGTCACTGATGAATTTGCCGTTTTTTCATTAAACTGGAATTAATTCCATAGGCTAGATTTATAATATAGAACTTTTTGTGCCTAATTCTTTTGCCTTTCTGGAAAAGATTGCACCCATTTACAATTACTCTGGTAATTGTATACAAGGATATCAGTTTCACCATAACTAGCCTAGTAGGCTCAAAATG
>NW_012120532.1:37720-39044 GCF_000951035.1 Colobus angolensis palliatus
GCCTCACAATCTGGGAGGTGAGGAGCGCCTCTGCCTGGCCACCAACCCATCTGGGAGGTGAGGAGCGCCTCTGCCTGGCCACCAACCCGTCTGGGAGGTGACGAGCGCCTCTGCCCAGCGCCACCCCCTCACCCTACTGTATGGGAAGTGAGGAGCGTCTCTGCTGGGCCGCCTCACGGTCTGGGAGGTGAGGAGCGCCTCTGCCCCGCAATCCCAACATCTGGGAAGCGAAGAACGCCTCTGCCCGGCTGCACCCCACTGTCTGGGAAGTGAGGAGTCCCTCTGCCCGGCCATCACCTTGTCTGGGAAGGGAGGAGCACCTCTGCCCAGCGCTGCCCCACTGTCTGGGAAGTGAGGAGCACCTCCGCCCAGTGGCGACCACGTCTGGGAAGTGAGGAGCGCCTCTGCTCACCCACACCACCGTCTGGGAGGTGAGGAGCCTCTCTGCCCCTGCTGCTGTGCAGTCCTCCAAGTGTGAAGTGACATCCTTGTGTGTGATATTTCTGCCTTCCCCAAGTTTGCATTTTCGCCGGGGCTGGAGTACAGTGGCGTGATCTTGGCTCATTGCAACCTCTGCCACCGGGGTTCAAGAGGTTCTCCTGCCTCAGCCTCCTGAGTAGCTGGGATTGAGGGTGCACACCACCATGCCAGGCTAATTTTTTTTTTTTTTTGTACTTTTAGTAGAGACGCAGTTTCTTGATGTTGGTTAGGCTCGTCTCAAACTCCTGACCTGGTGATCTGCCCACCTCGGTCTCCCAAAGTGCTGGGATTACAGGCACGCGTCACCACGCCCAGCTAATTTTTTGATTGTTTAGTAGAGACAGGTTTTCTCCATGTTGGTCAGGCTGGTCGCAAGCTCCTGACTTCAGGTGATCTGCCTGAGCGCCACTGCACTCCAGCCTGGGCGACAAGAGCAAAACTCGGTCTCAAAAACAAAAAAAAAGATCGAAAGGCCTATAGTTCACAGATAAGGTCAGAGTGGTCTTTGTGGCCCTAGGTTGGGGTTTGTTCTGCCAGGTTTGCCAGAGTGACATCTGTGCATCTCCATCCTCCATGTGTCTCTCTCAGTCCAGAGGGGAACAGAACGGGTTGCCAAATAACTGATAGAGGAAGCCTTTAGTTTGAGTTTGGCTGTTACAGGGCTTAATTTTTTCATCTGGCCAAGTTAGTCCAGAATTTTGGTCTATCCATATGTAATTTCTGGTGTCTGCTAGGCTACCAAGGAGGGCAATGAGCGTCTCCAAGTTACACAGGGCTGACTTGGGAGCCCTTTATAACATCTGGTGATTTGGCACGTGTTTGCCCCAGGACAGGCAGTGTCAGG
>NW_012120532.1:40189-40696 GCF_000951035.1 Colobus angolensis palliatus
TATGGGGGTGTTAAGTAGAACATCAAAATCCAGGAGATGAAAACAGCCGCTTGGGAGGAGAAAGAAGACATGGCAGGGCAGGCGTGGTGGCTCACACCTGTAATCCAGCACTTTGGGAGGCCGAGGCAGGTGGATCACGAGGTCAAGAGATCAAGACCTGAGGAGCGTCTCTGCCTGGTCCCTGCATGCTCCCTGCATCATCTGGGAAGTGAGAAGCGCCTCTGCCCGGCTGCACCACCATCTGGGAAGTAAGGAGTGCCTCTGCCCGGCCGCCTCACAGGCTGCGAAGTGAGGAGGGCCTCTGCCTGGCCACTGCCGGGTCTGGGAGGTGAGGAGCGTCTCTGCCCGGCATCGCCCCTCCCCCCACCCCACCATATGGGAAGTGAGGAGCACATCTGCCTGGCTACTGCATGGTCTGGAAAGTGAGGAGCGTCTCTGCTCTGCCGCCTCACAGTCTGGGAGGTGAGGAAGGCCTCTGCCTGGCCACCAACCCGTCTGGGAGGTGAG
>NW_012120532.1:43183-43654 GCF_000951035.1 Colobus angolensis palliatus
CTTGCCTCGGCCTCCCAAAGTGCTGGGATTACAGGTGTGAGCCACCACGTCCAGCTTCTTTTTGGTATTTAAATCTTCCAGCTCAGTACAGACCTTGGTGGGAATAATTTCTTTTTCTTTCTTTTCTTTTCTTTTCTAAGGCAATCCCCGAATACCTTATTAAGATGCCCAAAAACATTTCATTTGCAAATTAATCTAGCTAGAACCAAAATAAAACTTTACAGTAGCTTGAAAGAGACCACTTGTGGTCATTAAAATGTGATTGTAAGGCCAGGCGTGGTAGTTCATGCCTGTAATCCCAGGACTTTGGGAGGCTAAGGTAGATGGATCACCTAAGTTCGGGAGTTCAAGACCAGCCTGACCAACATGAGAAACCCCGTCTCTACTAAAAATACAAAATTAGCAGGGCGTGGTGGCACGCACCTATAATCCTAGCTACTAGGGAGGCTGAGGGAGGAGAATCGCTTGAAT
>NW_012120532.1:51600-65632 GCF_000951035.1 Colobus angolensis palliatus
ACCCTGGAACTTGATCAGTCCATCCAAATTCAAGAGAAACAGGCTCTGATATGGCACGAATCTGAATCTTGACTCACCACCATCTGTGTGCTAGGTGGGCACAACGGTAGCTGCTTTGTAAGAGCTCGTCTCATGATGAAAACATCACGTGGGGTACATGGTAATAATGAGGACTCGGATGAGGAAACGGAGTGGCAAGAAACTGCCATACTGTTTTCCATAGCGGTTGTACCAGCTTACATTGTGCAAGGATTCCATTTTCTCCACATTCTCCTAGCCCTTTTTATTTTCTGTTTCATTGATAGTAGCCATCCTAGTGAGGTGGTATTTCCTCGTTAGACAAGGTAACTTTTTCATGGACCTCACTGTTTACATTTTCTCTTTCATTATATCCTTCTAAAACAGTCTTTTCTTCCAAAAGTCACAGATTTTAACTTTGAATGCTTCTTTTGCACCTTCCAAAAATTTTATTATGAAGCAGTGTAGCTTTTATATATTTATTGGAGTTTCATATGGTTTTTTGTTTGTTTGTTTCTTTGATTTTTTGAGACAGGGGTCTTGCTGTGTCATCCAGGCTGGAGTGCAGTGGCACAATCTTGGCTCACTACAGCCTCTGCCTCCCGGGCTCAAGCGATTCTCCCACCTCAGCCTCTCGTGTAGCTGGGACTACAGGTGTGTTCCACCATGCCTGGCCAATTTTTGTCTTTTTTTGTGGAAGCGGGGTTTTGCCATGTTGGCCAGGCTGGTCTTGAACTCCTGGGCTCAAGTGATCTGCCCACCTCGGCCTCCCAGAGTGCTGGGATTACAGTTTGTGAGCTGCTGTGCCCAGCCTCGTATGGTTTTATTTTGAGACATGGACCATTTTGTGATGGTCAAAGGAGAGATAATGTATAATATACCAAAAAAGCAGAAGTAGTAAAAGGTTTCAGAAAGGGAGGAAGAATGGAGAATAATAAGTACCAAAGATGAGTTTTGCCTAAGGTACTGTTCTGTCAAGGACACTGTTGGCAGCCTTCCATCACTGTTGTAATTAATGTGTCATGTTGATTACAGATTTCATACTGGGGGAAATCTCTACAAAAATCTCTTTGAATGTTAGAGGGACATCTGTGTTAAAATACTCCAGTGCTTCTGTGAGTTCTTTGGAAATACGTTTGTCTTTATATTTACGTGTTTTATGTGTATGTGCGCATATGAACCTTTTATCTTAAATGTGATGTTATGTTGAATTAACATTTATTCCAAGGCTATACACATAGAGCTAAATGTGTTTTTTTGGAGACAGGTTCTTGCTCTGTCACCCAGGTGGGAGTGCAGGGACGTGGTCTTGGCTCACTGAAATTCCTCCTGGGCTCACGCGGTGATCCTCCCACCTCAGCCTCCTGAGTAGCTGGGACTACAGGCACCTGCCACCACACTTGGCTGATTTTTGTATTTTTAGTAGTTTTCGGGTTTTGCCATGTTTGCCAGGCTGGTCTCAAACTCCTGACCTCAGGGGATCTGCCCGCTTCAGCCTCCCAAAGTACTGGGATTACAGGCGTGAGTCACTGTGCCTGGCCAATAATGAATTTTTTAAAACTAATAATGTTATTTGATAGCTTTGTTGGAATCTAGAGTAGGTCAAAATTAGTTGAATGCTCTGTTTTCTTGAATTTTTGATTTTGAAAATGAAGTCATATTTAAATTTCCATATTATGACTAAATCTCTTTTCTTCCATATTTCTGTGTCCATTTGTATGTGGCTTTGCAAAGTTAAAAGAAAAGTCAGTTCTACGCAACGGGAGACTTCCTTAAAAAATTGAAAATGTAATGTGTAAATTAGAATATGTTCAGTTATAGTATATTATGTATGGCTTTTAATTAACACTGTTTTTCCATGTAAGGGCACAACTCTCCTGTCATCCTTTACTTGCAAGAGTCACCTCAATTGTAATTTAATCATTAATTTTGTAATTATTTATTTAATGCCAGTTTCTCTTTGTAGAATGGAAGGAGGTTGATTACCCCTGTTGAACAGCAGTTGACATGGTACCTCTTACATACTAGATACATAAGAAACCTTGTATGAATGAACAGGATTTTATTGCCTTTAGAATACACTTTGTATAGTCAATAGATTAAGAGTTTCTCAATGTTGTGAAGATGAATTGGAATAATATATTTTTATTTCCCATGTTTGTGAAAGCTTTGTACATGTGATAGTGTCCACTGAGCTAGAGAGCTGACAAGTTTCTTGTCTGCTGTTTATAAGCAAAATGAATTATCATTTGATAAAGTATTTTTAAAGACTGATTTTCAATGAATTGCTAAGTTAATTCTATTAATACAAATACTTCTGTTCAAAAACAATTACTATCATATAATCTGCCTTGAAAGTATATGAGAGAAGGATAATGTTGTCATCCACAAACACATATTCTGTGGCTCTTTTCACATCTGCCAGTTTCAAGTTGTCAATGAATTTTTATTTTTTGTAATAATGTGCTGTGTTTTATATTGTAGAAGTTTGTAGAGGTTGATTTTCTACATTCTAGAATGAAGTGACTGTATTTTTCTTCCTTTAAAACTTAAGTAGAGGCTGGGTGCGGTGGCTCACACCTGTAATTCCAGCACTTTGGGAGACTGAGGCGGGCGGATCACCTGAGGTCCGGAGTTCAAGACTAACCTGGCCAACATGGCGAAAACCTGTCTCTATTAAAAATACAAAAATTGTCTGGGCGTGGTGGCTCCTGCCTGTAATCCCACCACTTTGGGAGGCCGAGGCAGGTGGATCACTTGAGGTCAGGAGTTGGAGAACAACCTCGCCAACATGGTGAAACCCTGTCTCTACCAAAAATACAAAAATTAGCTGGGCATGGTGGCGGGCACCTGTAATTCCAGCTACTCAGGAGGCAGGACAGTTGCTTGAACCCAGGAGGCAGAGGTTGCAGTGAGCCGAGATCGCGCCACTGCACTCCAGCTTGGGAGACAAGAGCGAAACTCCATCTCAAAAACAGCAACAACAACAACAACAGCAACCACCACCAAAAATTAGCCGGGCATTGTGGCGGGCGCCTGTAATCCCATCTACTGGGGAGGCTGAGGCAGGGAAAGTTGCTTGAACCTGGGAAGCGGAGGTTGCATGAGCTGAGATCGAGCCACCGCTCTCCAGCCTGGGCGACAGAGTGAGACTCTGTCTCAAAAAAACACAAAACAAAACAAAACAAAAAAACTAAAAAACAAACCAAACTTAAGTAGAATGACAAATAAATGAAGGAAGCTGATTTCTTAACCCAAAAAACAGAGAAGAGTTAGAAATGGTTTATAGTTTAATATCCTACAGTCTTTTTATATTTTCAGGCCATTGGACATCTTGAATATTTACAGATTATGTTTGTCACAATAAAATGATCTTGACTTTTTTTCATCTCATTTATCTCCATGTTCTGAAAAGGATGACAGTAGTTCAATTCTGAAATGTATTTCCAGGAAAGCCAAAAAAGTTTTCTGAAAAGTGGGTTAAAAAAAGTCTGAATCATTGCCAAGAATGAAAAGATGCTGCTGGGTTGTTATTCTTATGATCAAAAGAATTTGTAGGCTTAGAGCACAGTCCAAATATTCTTCTCTATGTTTTTTGCATAAAAATGATGTTGATGACACATATGGAAGTGTGAAAACATGTTAGTTCCAAAAAATATGCATAATAGTACCTCATTTTTGTAAAATCAGTAACAAAAGTACAAAGTAAGTCTAAAAGATTGTCAGTAGTGCTTATCTCTGTATGTGGGACCTAAGACAGATTTTTATTTTCTTTTGGCTTAGTTTTAGATTCTTGTTTTTCTATACTGAACGTGCATTATTATTATAATAATAAGAAAAACTATTAAAGATGTGTATTGACAAAAAGAAGAAAATAGAGAGCTATTAGTTTGTAATTCTTCAAGAGTCTAGGGTGTTGGTTTGAATTACTTATAACATTATTTGCTCTGAATAGCAGTATAATTTTGCTTTAGAATTATACCAGTTCTCTTGTACTTTTTATATTTAGGGCCAAACAAGATTTTGGTATTTTTCCTTTGTGTGCCTCCCCCATCCATCCATCCATCCATCCATCCGCCCATCCACCCATCCATCATCTATCATCTATCCGTTTGTCATTCATCCATTCATCCCTCCATCGATCCATCCATCCGACAAGAGTGAAATCATGATATTTTATACCTTTCATGTTTACATAGTCATTTATAGTTAGCTTTTCCTATGTCATTCTTCTAGAACGGTGGTTCTGAACCATGGCTGAAGGATCATTTAGGGGAGCTTTTAAACTTTGTGGTGCCCAGGCTGCACCCTAGGACAATGCAGTCACAGTCCCTGTGGATGGGTTCAGGCATCAGTCCTCTTTGAAACTCCTCAGGTGATTTCACTGCAGATTGACAATCACTTGTCTAGTGTCCAGTTTTTTTAATGCTATCTAGTATTCCATGGTGTACACTCACTGAAACTTCATTAAGTTCTTATTGTCGGACTTTTCGATTATTTCCCTTTTTTTTTTTTGCAATTACAAACAATACACATCGCAAACATCCTTGTAACTAAATTTGTGTGCATGACTATATTTGTTTTTTTTTTTTTTTTTTTTTTTGAGACGGAGTCTTGCTCTGTCGCCCGGCCTGGAGTGCCGTGGCCGGATCTCAGCTCACTGCAGGCTCCACCTCCCGGGTTTACGCCATTCTCCTGCCTCAGCCTCCCAAGTAGCTGGGACTACAGGCGCCCGCCACCTCTCCCGGCTAGTTTTTTGTATTTTTTAGTAGAGACGGGGTTTCACCGTGTTAGCCAGGATGGTCTCGATCTCCTGACCTCGTGATCCGCCCGTCTCGGCCTCCCAAAGTGCTGGGATTACAGGCTTGAGCCACCGCGCCCGGCCGACTATATTTGTTAATATAAAATTCTTGTCATAATATTACTGTTCAGATAGTATGCAAAAGGTTAAGGCTTTTGATTCTTTCTGCCACAATGGATATCATGATTTTGATTTGTCTAATTCGGAAATTTTTAGAAATTCTATTGTTTAACTATTGATATACCCAAATATTTATTAAATAACAACTAATGAGTCTAAAGCTATAATAGGAAAGCTTCAGATGTTACTTAAGACAAGGTCACTATCCATGAGGAACATGGTCTGGGGCAGGGTTTGTCAACTCATCACTACTGACTTTTGGGACTAGATAATTCTTGTGGAGGTTGTTCTATAAATTGTAGGATGTTAGCCAGCGTCTTTGGCTTGTGTGCACTAGATGCCATAGTATTCCACCTCCTCTTGTGACAATCAAAAATGTCTTTAGACATTGCCGCCTCCCCATCCCCCACTGGTGGTTTGTAGTCTGCAAACTACAGCCTGTGGGTCATATTTGGACACACATTCACATGTGTATTGTCTGTGTGTATTGTAGAATAGCAGAGTTGAGTAGTTACAACAGTGACCACATGATGGCTTACAAAATAGAAAACATTTACTATCTAGCTTTTCTAGAAAATATTTGCAGACCATAGATCCAGTCTATCTCCCCCATGAGGGACATGGTCTGGGGCAGGAAAGTAACTTATAAATAGCTAAAATTCACTGGGATAAGGGTTCTGATAGATTTAGGTATGTATAGGGTGTTGTAGGTATGGGAAGAGAGGGAACAGCTAATTAATGCCCTGAGAAGATTGGGAAGACCTCTCTAAGGAGATAACAAAAATTAGGTCTTGAAAATCTGAGTAGAGAAAAATGGGGAAGTTCCTGTAGGCAGGGGGCATGGAATATACAAAGGCAATGGTGTTGTATTCAGGGAATGGAGGAAAGTGTCATGCGCGCACTGCGTGTAATTGAAGTAGTACTGGCAAGAAACCTCAGGAATCGTATCTGCAGTGATAGATGGGGACTAAATTATAAATGAGGCCATGCTCTATGCTAAGAAATTTAGACTTATCTGTGTGCAAATGGAAAGCCATTAATGTTTTTAGACAGGGGAGTGATTATCAATTTGTGATTTGAAAGATTTTTTCATATGGTATTCTGATGTTACATTCCCTGGTTCCTGATGCTCTATTGAAACCTGCCCTGCCAACTCAAAATTGGTTTTAGCGCTACTTTGCCACTTAGCACATTCTTCTTGGTTATGAGCGTCTTAAGTCTCTAATTCCCAGTGCCTACCTAGCACATAATAAATATTCAATGAATGCTTGTCGAATGAATGTAAATATTACTTACAGGATCTTCAAACTCTTTCTCCCCCTGCACCCAGCGTTGTGCCGGTAAATGTTTAACAACCAGCTGCTGGGGAGTGTGGGAGGGAGAAAACCCTGATTGTAGTGTTTGCTAATTTCTGTGGTATAAAAACACCCACCACAGCCAATTTTAAAACTTCAAGCTACCAGTGAGATGGTACAAACGAGATGTAGCTCATCACTGCATGTACCTAGCAAGTACCTAGTAAAATGAGATGAAGTGATCCCTTGCGTTTTTAAGTTGAAATAGAAAGGTTTTTATTGTAAGTTTTGAATTCTGTAGTTACAAAGGATGATATTTTCATATATTGTAAGTATTGACATTTAAAAATAATATTCTCAAATCACTCTTCTAAATCAGGAATGGAAGGGGATTTCCCTAACCTGATGAAGGGTATCTATATCTGAATTCTTTAAAAATGCTAAATTTTTTTTTTTTTAAGAGATGAAGTCTCACTCTGTTGCCCAGGCTAGAGCTGGAGTGCAGTGGTACAATCATAGCTCATTGCAGACTCAAACTCCTGGGCTCAAGGGATCCTTCCGCCTTAGCCTCTTGAGTGGCCTGATAGAGTATCTATAAAAGGCTTAAAGCAAGCATTAAATTGGAAAATGTTGAAAGCATCCCTTTAAAGTTAAAAAAGTAGAAAAGTATGCTGGTTAGAACCACTTCTATTAAATATTGTATTGATGGTCTTAGCCAGTGGAGTAAAACAAGAAAAATGGATTAGAAGTATAAGGATTGGAAGGAGGAAATGAAGTGTTCATTTCAGATGAGGTTGGGTACGGTGGCTCATGCTTATAATCCCAGCACTTTGGGAGGCTAAGGTGGGCGGATTGCTTGAGCTCAGGGATTCAAGACCAGCCTCAACAACATAGTGAAACCATGTCTCTATAAAGAATATAAAAAATTAGCTGTGCGTGGTGGCACACCCTGAGTAGCTGGTGGTCCCAGCTACTTGGGAGGCTGAGGTGGGAGGATCACTTGAGCCTGGGAGGCAGAGATTGCAGTGAGGATTGAGCCACGGCACTCCAGCCTGGGCGACAGAAAAGAAAAAAGAAAAAAAAAATACAAATGATATTATTATTAGGAGAAAACCAGAAGAATTTACAGATAAATTGTTAGAAATAAGGAAGATGTTAACAGTGTAGCTACAGGTACTAAGGTACAAGGCCAGGCACTGTGGCTCACACCTGTAACCTCAGCACTTTGGCCTGGTGGCTCACACCTGTAATCCCAGTAATTTGGTGGCCGGAGGTGGGTGGATCACCTGAGGTCAGGAGTTTGAGACCGGCCTGGCCAACCAACATGGTGAAACCCTGTCTTTACTAAAAATACAAAGATTAGGTATGGTGGCAAGGTACCTGTAATCCCATCTACTCGAGAGGCTGAGGCAGGAGAATTGCTTGAACCCAGGAGGCAGAGGTTGCGGTGAGCTGAGATGGTGCTATTGCCCTCCAGCTTGGCTGACAGAGGGAGACTCTGTCCCCCCGCAAGACAAACAAACAAAAATACAACTAATGTACAGAAGTTAGTTGCATGCTTATGTATCAGCAGTTAAAAGTAATTAAGAGACTCGTTTTCAATAGTATCAGAAAAAACAGAAATCTAAGGAAAGATATGTAAGAATTCTAAGCTGGGCATGGTGGTTTACGCCTGTAATCCGAGCACTTTGGGAGGCCGAGGTGGGTGGATCACGAGGTCAGAAGATCGAGACCATCCTTACTAACATGGTGAAACCTCATCTCTACTAAAAATACAAAAAAATCAGCTTGGCGTGGTGGCGGGCGCCCTTAGTCCCAGCTACTTGGGAGGCTGAGGCAGGAGAAGGGCGTGAACCCGGGAGGCGGAGCTTGCAGTGAGCTGAGATTGCGCTGCTGTACTCCAGCCTGGGCGACAGAGCGAGACTCCATCTCAAAAAGAAAACAAACAAACAAAAAAGAATGCTGAGGGAAAATCATATAGTTTTAAAAAAGGATATTAGGAGGACCTAGAAATAGGGAAATATGCCATGTTTTTGTACAGGAAAACTTTGTATCAGGAGAATATCATTTCTCCCTAGTTGACATATAGACCAATGAAATTCAGATCGTATCACAATCAGGCTTACTAGGGAACTTAGTAGGTGATTTTAAATTTTATATGGAAAGAATGGAAACGTAAAGAGCCAAAAGTAGCTAGGACATTTCCAAATAATATCAGAGAGGGAGGATTTTTT
Source organism: Colobus angolensis palliatus (assembly GCF_000951035.1). NCBI lineage: Eukaryota > Metazoa > Chordata > Mammalia > Primates > Cercopithecidae > Colobus > Colobus angolensis. The sequence goes on from NW_012120532.1 coordinate 60,069, forward strand.
TTCTGTCAGATATCAGGACTTATTATGAAGTTACAGTCAAATTAACCAATGGGATGTAGCACTTGTGTTATTCTATTTGGGCTGCTCTAACGAAATTCATAAGCTGCATAGCTTACAAACAATAGAAATTTATTTTTTACAGTTCTGGAGGCTGGGCAGCCCAAGATCAAGGCACTAGCAGATTTAATGTCTGTTGGGGGCCTGCTTTCTGGTTCACAGATGGCGCCTTCTGGGTTCTCACGTGGTGGAAAGGCAGGGCAGCTCTGTGGGATTATCTCTTATAAGAGCACTAAGCCCGTTAATGAAAGCTGTGCCCCCATGGTTTAATCAACTCTCAAAGGCCCTGCTTCATGATACCATCACCTTGGGGGTTAGGTTGAACACAAGAATTTTGGGGGAACTTAGATATTCAGATCATGGCATGGAGGAAATTGACCAGTGGGATATATTGAAGTGAGAAGACCCACCTATGTTGTCCCACAGCTCCACCGTGCCTCTTGGATGGATACATTCCATAGAGTGAGTGAGTCAGGATCTAGTTTTTTATTTTGAAATAATTTCTGACTTAGGAAAATGTTGCAAGAATAGCATAGACAATTCTCATATTCTTTTACCTGGATTTCCCCAGTGTTAACATTTTATGACATTTGTTTTCTCATCCTGTGTTAATAGTATTGCTTTTTTTTTTTTTTTTTCTGAAGTGTTAGTGAGTTTAAGTATTTACCCTTAACTATTTTAGAGTATATATCCTAAAATCCAAAATGTTCTGTTACATAACTACAGTGCAGTGGTCATGATCAGGAAATTAACTGATAAATCTATAGACTGTGTTCATATTTCGCCACTTCTCCCAAAATGTCCCATATTTCCCCTCAACCCTTTTTGGCCACTATGTAATCTGGGATCCTGTGTTGCATTTTGTTACCCTGACTCGACTCTCCTCTAACCTGTAACATTTCCTCAGTCTGTCTTTGTCTTCTATGACTTTGGCATTTTAAAGAGTTCAGCTCAGTTATATGTATCAGAGTATGTGATCAAATATTTTTACTAATGCAATGTGTGATGAAAAATGAGGAAAGAAACAAGAAAAAGCTATTGATTGCTTAGCAGAAGCTAAGCATTGACAGTAGTGAACCAGTGTGTTCAAAGTGATTGCTATGTGATTTTCATTTTCAAAACCAGTGATAATACCAGTGAGATAAGGAAGATGATGATTGAAATTTATGAGACATGAATTTAGATATGCCTCCATGCCTGGCCAGGTATGGAGGAAAAGTTGTCCTGCATACCTCCTTCCTTGCGGAACGAGAGAGACTGGGAGAGAGGAAAGCTAATGGAAAGTTACCTGTCAAAACAGTACCTTCCGAAGATCTTCTCCAGAAGAGAGGAAGTAATTTCTCAAGAGTTGGAAACGTGATTGGAAAACAAAGGCAGCAGATGCTTAACACTTACTACGTGTCCCAAACTGCCCTAGGAATTGGGATGAGGCACAGAAAGAATTGGGGAAACCTGAATTGAGGAGTTAGATTTCCACCTTTATTTGTTTAAATTTACATCTTCAGAGGGATTCATTCAAGATCACAGTTTTGGCTTGAGGTTTAAAACTTGGTCTTTGACCCATCTGAACTCTTACTTCGATTTAGGTTATGAGTACAAACGTGTTCTTTAAAGATAATAGGGAATTAGGAGAGTAGTCCTTTTTTGTCCTCCCTTTCCAAGTGTTTTCTCACTGTCATGGCTTGGAGCACTGATTTCTGAACCTAACACCCATATGGAGCATACATTATGGGTGATATATATGTACATGTTGTAGCATGTCGTGTCTGAAGAGCTGAAAACTTCACTTTGAATTTTAAAACTAGACATTTGTACAGAGGGCGCTTGCTGGAGAGAAAGCAGAAGGCTGAGTTTTGGATCAGTTTTCTTGTAACCTTGGTTGATTCAGTGTGCTCAGTTGTCCAGCTGAAAAATGGAAAAATAACAAATAAGCCTTTAACTGTCTGAAGGCAAAGGAACTGCCTCTGACTTACTCTGGGATCTAATATTTTATGATACGTTAAAATGTCAAAATAATTCATGGGAAGGAAAGAAAAATAGGAGAGGAAAATTGGTAGTACAGTAAGAGGAACAAATTGCTCGTGGAGAATCAGTTTAATAAACATAGCATTTAGCCATGTTCACCTGAATATCATTTTTCTCTTTTAGTTAACTCTGTAGGTTTACTTTGAGAAGGGCTGCTGTGGGATAAATAGAACATATAACAAAAGTATTAAATATTAATTCATCATTTGTTAAAACTTGGCTATTAAAAATCATATGGAAGGATTAGTGGTTATACTTGTTTTGAAATTATCTGGTCCATGCCGCTGGATGTTGAGACCATTGAATTTACAGACTCTTATGGGAATTTCTAGTATGCATGTGAATTTAGACTTCTATTCATGGACTGGGATGTCAGAGGTGTATATATGAGGAGGAGGACAAGGAATTTATAGGATATTTTTGAGGCACCATATCTTTTATGCAAATCTGGGAGCTTAGAGTTAGCAAGATAGATTTTATTTTTATCCACATTTTATTTTCTGTTTCAAATATAAGGTTTTTGAGAAATTGGAAAAAAGTATTAAGGCTTTCGACAGTGCAGGGTATTTTGGTTGACTACTTAAAAACTTGCACATAGCATCTGTGATGCACTGTGTGAGAATTTATAGCGGAGCACTTTATTTTTTCTGTCATGGCTTTTGTGAGAAAATGTTTTCACTTTGCTTAGTGATTTATGGACGATTACGCACATTTTGTTTTGTTTATAACTAGTTAAGGCTGTGCATAGTAATACATTTTGGACTTTGAGGATGGGGCTTTCACATGTGTTGAAATCACTTTGAACCCATCATTTCAAGAAGATACAGCCTATCCTTTCGTTGTTTCTTATTAACTGCTTCAGAGCCTTCGTGGATAGCTAGGCAAAGCATTCATTTCTCTGAAGTTCAACTGTGTTCGTGCTTGAGCTTTCTGAAAGCAGAAATGAGCTTCTGGTGATGAAACCTGTTGGATTTCTAGAGGAAGCAGCTGGAGTCTTTGGCTTGTTGACTAGCAATGATTCAAGTCTTGCAGATTGTAAAGGAGCTGGTGACACCATCAAGGCAGAAAACAGCCACAGTGAAGGAAGGTAGGATCGTTAGCAGAATGAACAATCAAGCACTTTCAAGGCACTCAGATTTTGCTAAGTATCGACCTAAGGATGTGCTATAAAAAGGGGTTTTGAGTTTCTGGGTTTGCTTTTGCATTTCTGATATATTATGGTATCTGAAAAGGATCAGGTAATGGCATAATTGTTAACATGCCTCATTATTACTGTTTTTGAACAAAAATTAGGGGCATATTATTAAGAGGTACAGAGAGTAAGGAGAGGTTATTGCATTGCTGCTATAATAGTACTTTTCACGTTGTAAAGATCCTCTTGCATTATGTATTTTGGAGGTTGAAGAATAATTTTTGTAATCCTCATTTCTTTTAATTTTAAAATGTAAATATTCATAGCAGACATCAGAAGAGAACAAGCTAGGATTCTGCCTATGGCAGAACATAAGAACTACATGATTTTTATTTGTGTGAATAGCTGATAAAATAATAGTTATAAATATGAATTTAGCCAGTGAATAGTAGATTTTATTGCCTTTTTTAGTAAATAATTCTGTTTATGATTATATGCTTAATCAATGTTATTTATATTAAAAACAGTCATGTTCATAGCATGTGTCTAGAATGTGCTGAAATAGATTTTTGAAAACATTTTAAAATTGCATGTCTAACTTATAGATCTTAAATGAGCTAATGTAGATACATCTTTAAAGATAGACTTGTATATTTTACTTTTTAAGCATTTCAAATAGTACATTTCTAAAATGATAATTAGGAATTGATTTTCAAAAATCACAGGCCATCAACTCAGTTGATTATATTGGCAATTTCACTAAATTATGGTTTAAAATCAGTTGGTAAATTGATATATCAGCCTTTTCACATGTAAGCACATGTATTAAGCATTCTATCTTTATATGATTTGAAGAGTGTACATATAACTCAGATGATATAAAATGTAGATTATTTTATATTTTTTCTTTAATGTGATATAATCTTTGTTTTAAAGTAAAGCTTATGAGATTCCATAAGTCTTATGTAAAATGATTTAGCGTGATAGTATGAATTGTGATACATAAAATAGTCAACCATATAAAGAATGTTAGAGCTGAAAGAAATCTTAGCATCTCGTCTTTTTTATTTTTTTTTCATTTTGTGGAAGAATGTGGTATTTAATGATTGAACAGATATGCATCTCAAAAAGAGAGACTGTTGTCATTTACCTTTAAAAATGTGGCAGTATTATTTAGGATACTTTACAGTTATTTATCTCCTGCTTTCTACTTTATTTCTGCTCCCCTTCTGAAATAGAAAACTACATTCCCGTCTCTAAGTAGCAGGATTCTAACTATTAGGTGTCTAAAGACAATACTGCTTTTACTATTTCAGGAGAATATAAATTAGTTAATTTAATCCCATCTGTTTGAAAATGTCAGATTTATGTAGTTTGACCTTTACAGTCAGAATTTTTTATTGGAATTTTTTTTTAGTTTTTGTTTTCATTCACAATCACAGTTACTTGGAATATACCCAGGGAGAAAAAGAATAATTTTTGTGTCTTTTCAAATATACATATATAGATATACCAAAAGATACTTATATATGAAATAAGATACTTATATTAAAGTAGTAGTAGCAGTATATTAAAGTAGTAGAATGGCTTTTGTTCTCAGACTTTTGTTTAAAATTTTTCAGACATAATTTTTTTTGTGACAAGCAGGAAGTATATACATACATTTTTTTCTTAGAAGCTTGCTTTTTCAAACCTCTTCTTATAGTGTTCTTAATCATTAACCAATTTACTATTTTATCCTTTTGCAGAATATTGTTACATTTTACCAATTTTTCATATTGACAGACTCCTTGAAAAAAACAAAGTCATTCAGACAAATATAAAACACTGACCCCTGAGATTTTATTTTTAATCAGTTCTTTAAAATATAATATGAATTTGGATGGATGTAGAGAGAATGCAGCATTTCTAAGTATTGTATTCATATTAATATTATATATAGTATGAAGTTTATTTGTGAAGAGAAAATTACCCTAGAAGTATCAAAGTGTGGGATAAAATTACGATAAATGGTTTCAGAGAAGTTTTTATCATATAGTTTTCCTTGGTATGAGATAGAAACAAACTTATGCTAAGTAAGAGTCAAGGATATGGTTAAAAATTATTTTGGGGGCCAGGTGCGGTGGCTCATGCCTGTAATCCCAGCACTTTGGGAAGCCAAGGTAGGCAGATCACCTGAGGTCGGGAGTTCGAGACCAGCCTGACCAGCATGAAGAAACCATGTCTCTACTAAAAAAAATACAAAATTAGCTGGGTGTGGTGGTGCATGCCTGTAATCCCAGCTACTCGGGAGGCTGAGGTGGGAGAACCGCTTGAACCCGGGAGGCAGAGGTTGCTGTGAGCTGAGATT
>NW_012120532.1:65739-81121 GCF_000951035.1 Colobus angolensis palliatus
GAGGGAAATTATAAAATGAATGAAAAAATAGATGAATGGTGTAACATGCGTTCGTTAAGACAGTCTTGTCTAATAAGTGTTTGTGTAGTTAGGCAACATAGTCCAGTGGGTTAGTGTGTTTTGACATGAGGCTGTCATGGGCAAAGTTAAGACAATGTAACCTGGTGGACCAGGGAAAAGGATGGGATGAGTGATAACTATGCAGATTGGAAAAACAAACTTTCACAGTTTTCCCTTCAAATGTCCTCACTGGCCTACATCTCTAGGGCCACGCTCCACTACATGGACAAGGTGAGACACCACTGAGCCGACTGAAAAGTAAAGCTGCACCATCTCTTCAGATGTGTATAAGGCGTTAAGTGTGAGCATAAGAGCTGTGTGTTACTGAAGATCCTGGTTTTCTCCTTTAAAAGCCTCATGTTTATTTGAATTAAAAATCTTTTGAAAAACAGTGGTTTCTCTATCTTGTTAAACAGAAGTGTGCTAAATACGATTGAATTTTTCCTAATAATTCAAATTCTTCATTTTGCACTTTTTGTAGGTTAGAGAACCTGATGACCAAGGTTATTAAAATTAATTCTAAAGTAAGAGTAGATTTTGAATAAGGGCCTTGAAGGTCTCTCTTGTTATTAAGACATATGAACTTTGGTATCTGTCTTGACCTTTTCATTCCCATGTTCATTCCTTCATACTTTTCCTTTAGATATGACAGTAGCCTCCCCATTCATTTTATTCAATAAACATATATTGAATACTAGCCACATCTTAGATTCAAGGGTGTAGAGATGTATCCTCGAGGAGCTCAGATGCAAGTGGTCAGAGACAAAAGTCAGTGATTACAGTGGTATGACAGGTGTTGTAATAGACAAGGTTATGGAACCTCGAGCGGGGAGGTCCTTAACTGACCCTCTTAACTTTCCCTCATTTGGTGATGAGAGGACTGAAGGAATTAAATTGTTCGATGAGGTGACTGATGCTGTCAGTTGAGCTAAGTCTGAAGGCATGCATAAAGGCTAGCTAGCATAGGGAAAAAGAGTTTGTGTGAGCATGCTGAAGGAAGAGTCATGAAGGTAAGAGAGGGCACAAAGTGTTGGGAAACTGCAAATTGTTACGTACGGCAAGAAAATAGGTGAAGGAGGTGCGCAAACGTGAAGAATCCTCTTACAGTGATGGGGGAGGATGCGTGAAGAAGCCTGATCATTTAACTCTGTGTGCCACCCTTCCACTGCTGTCTGAAATAGCTTTCTGAAACAATTTGCCATAAAACCTAGAATTTGGGCTTAACCTATGTGGTATTTCTGGCTGTATCACTAAATCTCTCCACGCATCCTCTGTGCCAGCTACATCAGAATACTTGCTGCTTCCCAAATGTGCTGCTCCATCTGGATGGCGAGTTTTTCCCTCCTTCTCCAGCAGTCACACTCCTTATCAGATCAGCCTTCAGGTTCCAGTACCACACCTGCCAAAAAGCATGTTCCCTGACTTATTCTCCCCTCACTTCTCTGGGTTAGATTGAATCATTTCTTTCTTTATATTCTCTTAGCATTTTGCTTTTGCTTCTGTTACTACACTTTAAAAATTCTATACATGAAGATTATATTTATTAAATTGACCAATAAATGTTAATTGCAATACATTTGTTGGTTTGACTTACTGAACATTTCTACTTCCATTCTGTTTTTTTAGTTGTGTTTTAGATGGTTAAGATTGTCATAATATGGTCTTAGATAAGCAAAATATTGTAACTAGTAACTTAAGCAATGGACAGATAAATACATAAATGAACCCTTTCAGACTATTTTGTAGATATTTCAGATATATCAGATATTTTATAGATGGATAATCGTTTTCAGCTTGTATTTAAAATGTACTCATTTTGCTATATATGTTGACAGTTTAAGCTTATGAAACTAAAGTTATAACATCTAATTTATTTAGTTGTAGGTTTGTAGTTCTTTATGATTTACAAAGGTTTCATGCACTTGACCAAAAAAGAAGATACCACGACAAGAATTATTGAATGAGAACTTGAGAAGTGGCTGCTTGTGACAGTGTTCATTGTCCACCCAATCCCCATTCTCTCATTTAGAGTGTTAGTGCCCCCAGTTAAAAAACCAGCAAATGAACTCTCTTTCTTAAGATGTAAGCAAAAGCCTGCTGAGGATTTCTGGAAAGGTTTTACCTTCTGAGACAGTTGTCATCTCTGCTTTTCTGTTACATCCTTCTTTCTACCTGGAATGTGAGTGCAATTCGTGGAGTTATAGCAGCCATGATGTGACCATAAGGACAAAAGCAATATGGGGTAGAAGAAATAGAGAAGGCTAGTCTTTTGTGACACCAGTGACACTAAGGAACATTTGTACCAACTCCTAGTTACCTTTAGACTTTTTTGGCCTGCTACTTGTAGTCAAACTGATCCTCACTAGTATGGTATCTAATGTGATAAAGAATAAGACTAGAAGTAAAAGCATGTCATTTAAATATATAACTTAAACACTGTTACAAAGTACTTTGTTCTGTACTGGGATTTGGCAGTCTTATTTAGAAGTAGCATATATCCTAGGTGAAACATGGATATGGCTATTAGAATGTGGTGAGAGGGATATTGATTTGGGAGCTGGAAGACCTGCGATCTAGTTTTACTACCATATGACTTTAAATGAGTCAGTGAATGTCTTTGTGTCATGGTGTTTACTATCTATTATGTGATTAGATGTTCTCTAAGATCTTACAGAACATTGACATTCATATTCTAATTAGTTTCTTGAAGCCATTTTTGTTTTTTATGGTAACCTCTTGAATTACAATGTCAATTCATAATGTCTACCTATGTTTACTCTTTGCATACAAGCGCGCGCACGCACACACACACACGCACACACAACTACCCCCCGACATACACATTGATACATCAGGTAACAGTAGTCTTAGAAAGTTGTGCATTCGACTTAGTTATGACTAGCTTTTAGAGATTTTCACGTGACCACTACTAGGCTGATCCACAGTTACGTGAGTGATTTAATGAAGAGGAAAGGCAGCAAGAGGTGGTTAGCTAAGAGTGTGGGCGTTAATCAGAGGTCTTGATCCTGGATTTGCTCACTCATTTGCTGTGTAACCTTGAGCAAGTTATGGAACTTCCCTGTGCACTAGATTCTTTATCTGAAAAGTAGAGATAATAATAGTGTGTATTTCCCCAGGCGTTATAAGGGCTGTGTGAGATCATGTGTATGAGGGACTCACACAATGCCTACCACACTGTAAGGAATAAAGGTAAGCTGCTGTTGATGTTTTTGTTATTTTTATTATTGTTGTTATTCTGTTGCTGATGTTGCTCTTCTGACCTCTTAGATGGCTAATAATTTGTTTGTAGGTGTTTATGTCTGGAACAGAATACAGGGCTCTGTGGATAGCAGTCTGCTTCAATATAGTGATGTTTGTTAATTTTTATAACAGTGTTCCCTCATTTGTACTTGGAAAACTATAAGCAGTGTATTTATTCCTTAAATTTAGATATGTCATATTTGAAGTCAAAATTGTGTGTGTATTGTGGGTAGGGTTGATGAAAGTTTTGTCAGGACTTTGTTTTAGTGAGGAGATATGTTTAGTACAGATTGTAATTAGTTTAATAATGTTTTAAAGAAAACTGAGTCCATTTTATTTAGCTCGTTGGCCCAGTTGTACCATTGTCTTAACTATGGAAAGGAGTTTTTGAAGTAAGTTGGTAAATTTTACAGTCAGTTGTTACTTGAAACTTGAAATGACCTTGAAAGGTTTTCTTTGAATTGTTTAAACCATTAAATTTGTAAACATATACAATTATTTGTCAATTAAAAATAAAATGAAATTTAAAGAATAAAATTGACTGCAATGGACTATTTAAGCACCATTCCTTCCCCTCCCCCATTTTTAAATTTTTGAGACAAGGTCAGGCTCTGTCAGCCAGGCTGGAGTACAGTGGTGAGATCATAGCTCACTGCAGCCTTGAACTCCTGGGCTCAAGTGATTCTCCTGCCTTGGCCTCCCAAGTAGCTGGGACTACAGGCATGCGCCACCGTGCCTGGCTAACTTTTTTTTATATTTGGTAGAGATGAAGTCTTACTGTGTTGCCCAGGCGGGTCTCAAATGCCTGAGTTCAAGCAGTCCTCCTGCCTTGGCCTCCCAAAGTTTTGGAATTACAGGCGTGAGCCACTGTGCCCCGCACCATTCCTCTCTTGCTTGTCACTGAGTCTCTTAGTAAAGCAGGACTGTGTATTAAGTAAGAATATGGTCTGAACTCTCCAGCATGGTGGCCAGTAGCCACATGTAGTTGAATAATTAACATTAAGTAAAATAAAAAATTTAGTTCCTCATTCTAGCCACATATTAAGTGCTCCATAGCCACATTGCAGCAAGCTCTATTGGACAGTATTGGATAGACTGTGTAGCCAGATTGCCTGAGTTCAGCTCTCGAATCCACTACTTACTAGTCTTATGACCTTGAGCAACTTAGTTTCTCTGTGCCTCAGTTTCCTCATATGTAAAATTGGATTAATAACCTCAGACAAAAGTTCCCATAAGTTTGTGAATGTGGATTAAAGGAGGCAGCATTTGTAAAGTGCTTAGAATGGCCCCCATTTAAGCACACGGTAAATATGTGGTGTTTGGTAAATAAACAAATGTGCGTGGTGTTCAGATTTATTATGCTTTGTAGGTGTACTGATTTTTTTGTCCTTTCTGTATCTTTTATTGCCCTTTGAGAAACTATTTATATATGCCAACCTGCTGAATGCATTTTTCATATTTCTCTTTTACCACAATTTAGACTCATGTTTCTGCCACACACTCTAGCTTAAAAATGTGTTATGAGTGCTCACTGCTTTCAGGGTGAAGCATAGCCTACTTCATCATGCATCTCGAAGAGTACAGCCTGCCCTTCCCAGCTCATTTTCGCAGCTATCCGGCTCTAGCCCTGTGTTTTATTCTTCCATTTATCACTGCCTTTGTTGTTAAAAATATTTAATGGTGATGACCATCTCTTCCAGTGGCATATAAACTCTCGTGGCATGTGGAGCGCTATTATCTGTGCATATGATAAATGCTCGACATATGCTGGTTGAAGAAAAGACTCTTCAATATTTGAATTGCAATCAGTATTGCTATTAATATCAAAACTACATTTGTTCAAGTAATCTCTGAAGTAAAGGGAATCCAAAACCCATTCTGCCATCTGTGATGTCAGCATCAGAAATGTGCTACTCCTTACCAGCCTCTCCACTTCTGTGCATAGTGGCCTCAATGGTGAGGGGCTGGATAGTAGCTCTGATCACTGCAGTTTGCTACCCTACACTGTGGTGACATGTAAATCACCATTGCAGATGCTTTCTGGATGATACATTCTCTCTTTTTTTTTTTTGTTTGAGATGAAGTCTTGCTCTGTCGCCCAGGCTGGAGTACAGTGGCACGATCTCGGCTCACTGCAAGTTCCGCCTGCTGGGTTGATGCCATTCTCCTGTCTCAGGCTCCCAAGTAACTGGGACTACAGGCACTGGCCACCAAGCCCGGCTCATTTTTCTGTATATGTAATAGAGATAGGGTTTCACCATGTTAGCCAGGATGGTGTGGATCTCCTGACCTCGTGATCTGCCCGCCTCGTCCTCCCAAAGTACTGGGATTACGGGCGTGAGCCACCGTGCCTGTCCTGGATGATACATTCTTAAAGAATGCTGATTTTATCTTGGTTTCTTGCTTCTTTAAATTATCTCCCATGTTCTTTGATTTGCTCCATGTTGCTTCTTTCTGCGGTCTTCCTGGGTATACTCAAGTGCGTATCGCATATGTTTAACAAAGGAAAAATAGTGTTAAAAGAAAAAATACCACCTAATATAAGAAGCAAAACATAATTTTTATGTTTCTGTGATAATGACATCCAGGTATGATTTAGGTTATTTTTCACTTTAAATGAGCTATTAACTTCACATGAGAAAAAAACTGTAGAAACGTTAACTCCTGTAAAATGATGTCTATTTGTGGTGTAGTAAGATCATACTGCTTCTCTACTTGTTACTGTGAGTTGCTTAATAAACGGCAGTACAAGTGACAAATCCGTAATTAGTCAGTATCAAGAGCTGCATTTTGGATTGCATGTACTATCCCAAATATATGTTGTGCAAGTTACCTTGTATCATGGTAATGGAGAAAAGAGTGGATACTATAAAATCAGCAATATGAATCAAATTTATATGTGGTCCTGCAGTGTAATTGAAGGTACTCAGTCTTCTCAGACACTGATGCAATATCTTGTGTTGCTTTCTCATATTTTTTAGAAGTATCATAGGGGATAGCTGGGAACTGGTAGAGCAGAGGTACTAAGTTCCACTTGGAAATGATTTAGAGTAGCTCTTTGAATATATCTTTACTTGCTATCTTACAGCATATGTGTATATGATTATTTTCTAGAGGGTTGTACCCTTTATTAAGCTGCCAGCTTCTTGAGGGCAGGGACTGCAATTTATTCTTCATTTTGGAGAAAAGTGAATAATTCTGAAGAATTTGGTGGTTCATGAGCTTGCCTGGTATTTGTTTCTGTATGGCTTATCATCTAAGTGAGATAACAGATAGTATATAATTGATAAATTTAATCAGTTACCTAATTACTGCGAGGATTCAATTCTTGCTTTGTATTATTGCTGAAACAGACTGCCCAGTAAACATTATGAATGTTCTCTAGAGAACAATTAGGTTTGCAATGAGTTATTTTATTGAGAATGCTACTTGGAATTAAATGTTTATACCACTATCTTGATATCATTTAAATGTAATTTAAATGTGCTGAAGTATCTTCATTCAGATAACTTGTTACTCCTTAACAAAAGGCTGCTGAGTATTGTTTCTCTCCCATTTGGCAGACACCATATGCAGTGATTAATAAAAGGTCATTATGCTACTTAGTCATGGAGAGCCTTTGATGACTGTTACCTGAACATCTGCTAGATTCATGACGGCAGTTAACAGATACATCTAACAAAATATACATGCTGTGCTTTGAAAATCTGGCTTGGACTAATCTAAATGACTACAAGAATATTTGAATATTCCCTTAAGTTTTATATAATTGTGAGAAAGCCCTTATCTTTCTGTAATGTGAACAATCCAAAATGCCAACAAAATGCTGTTTTGGAATGGCTGTCCTTGGTAATCCCAGCTTCCTGAGGGCTGCATGCTCAGGGACTGGGAGTCGTCTGTGCCGAATCGATGGAGGCAGTGGCTCTCTTGCACTTCTGATTATCATGTTAAGCCTCGCCTTGGAAATGTGGGACTGGAGTTGAGCTGGAAAGAAGGAAAAACTTTACCTAGACTCTGCAGGGAGCAAGTTGAAAAGCAGAGAATGGGTATATAAATTATGGGTTTTTTGAAAACAGCACCAAGTACTTTTTAGAAAAACGTATTTTGAAATAATTATGGATTCATAGGAAGTTGCAAAACAGTACAGAGAGATCCCATGTACTTTATACTCAGTTTCCTCCATTTTTACATACCTTTTAGTTAAATATCAAACCAGGATATTGACATTGGTACAATCCACAGACTTTATTCAGATTTCATTAGTTTTACATGCATGTGTGTGGTGTGTGTGTGACATGCATGTGTGCATGTGTGTGTGTGTGTGTGGTGGGTCCTCAGCAATTTTATGTGTAGATTTGTGTAACCATCATCAGAGCCAAGGTTACAGAACAGTTTCATCACCCCAGGTTTCCCTAACGCTACGCCCTTTCTATCATACCTTTCCCCACACCTCCCTGTCCTTCCCTAACCCCTTGCAACCGATTTGTTCTCCATCTCTTTAATTTTATCATCTTGAGAATGCTATATAAATGGAATCATAGATTATATTATCTTTGGGGATTTTTAAAAACTTAGTATCCATGAAATTGTTTCATATATCAATGGTTTGTCTCTTTTTTATTGATTAGTAGTATTCCACAGTATAGATGTACTGTGGAGTACAGAGTTGGTTTAACCATTTACACCCTGAAGGATATTTGGATTGTTTCAGGTTTTTTATTTATTTTATTTTATTTTTTATTTTTTTTACTGTTACAAATAAAGCTACTATGAACATTGAGATTTTTGTGTAGACATAAATAGAAATTTTTATTTCTCTGGGATAGATACCCAGGAATGTGATTCATAGATTGCATGATAAATGGATGTCTACTTTTTCAAGAAACTACCAAAAGACCCTTACTGTTATTCTTCCAAAACTTACTTACTAATGCCTAATAAAACTAGAATACTGAGAAATTAGTCAATTCACATATGACTGTACTGTGTGGAGTTCCATGCTTTTAGATCAAGAAACAAGTGAAAATTTGGCAGATGAAATAGACAAGTCACAGAAATGCAAATGGCTAATAACATATGAATGTTGAGTGTCATAAATAATCAGAGGACTGTTCAGTGTTAGAATTACATTTAGATGCAAGTAATTTAAAACCTGGCTGAGTGGCTGAAACAGTCCAGGCTAGCTAGACTCAGAGTAGTCACGGTGGCCAAGCAATGTCTTGAGTGATCCAGCTCTTCTCACTTTTCTCCTCAGCCACACTTAGTCCTTGTCCTCAAAGATACGTGATGACGGCTGCATCTTCATCCTTAGGTCCAAGAGCCAAGCCAGAAGAAAAAGGAAAAGGGGAAATCTAAAGTGGGTGTCACCTGTATAAGGAAATCAAAAGCTTTTCCTTAAGCCATCAGCTGGAACTGTGTCACATGGCTGCTGCTAGCTGCAAGCGGTCCTGGGAATGCATTTTTTTTTTTTGTACTCAGAACATTTTTGCTAAAAAGATCTGGCATTCTCTTAGGAAGATGGGTGAATACTGGATAGGAACTTGCATTGTTTGAGAATGCATATATAAGCAATAATGAAATACTGTTTCAAAACTGGCTAAAATTAATAAATGGGACCAATGTTCAGTGTGATGAAAAAGGTGCTCACACATTGTTGGTAAGAGAACAAATTGGTATTCTTTATCAAAATTAAAAGTTGTGTTTCATCTGGCCTACTAATTCTAGTCTGCAAGTCAGTGTTCTATAGAAATACCATTTCTGCACCTGGGCAAAAGATAACATGCACAAAGATCTTCACTGTAGCATTGTTTACAATACCCAAACCAGTAGAACTTACCTGTCAGTAGAAGAAAGGTTGGTACATTATGGCAAATCCGTATGGTGAAGTACAATAGTATTAAAAAGAAGCAGCTTGATTTATCTGAAAAGACCTGAAAAAATGTCTATGAAATATATTTGAGTAGAAAAATAATTGCAAAGCAATGTGCATAGTATGGTTCTGTTGCGTGCCTTCTTATAAATATGTGTGTGTTCATGTATGTTCTTGTGCATGTATGCACATGTGTATGTGTATGGCATGATTAAATCTGTTTTAGAATGTGCAGAGGAGAAAGACTTTATGGAAACACACCAAAAAAGTTAACATTAGAGAGTTCATTTGGGAAGGGGTGTAGAGGAAGAGAGTTCACTTTTCTTAATGTGTTTCTGTATTGCTTGAATATTTTATAAGCATGTAATAAGTGTTCAGTTAGGAAACGAGGTATTCTACAATGTGAAATTTTTTGGATGTATAAAGCACAAACATATTTTAGCTATTCTGCATGAAACTACTTAAAATGTAATTTTACCGTCTTATGATTTAGAGTATACTAAATGTTTTTTCTTTGCAACTCAGGGCCTAATGAGATATTCAGGGCTGCTTGAGTGTGCTCAAAATAGATGTAGATTAACTATTTTAATTCTTCCTATATACATTTCTTTAAACTTTCTTACTCCTTAGGTTGGCAGTTACTTCTTGTACATTATTAGTGTATCTGCTTTTAATAGCTCTTTTCCTATTTCAAATTTTCTGCTTCTAGTCTTCCTTGACTTGGGAATGAAGCAACCATCAACCTGGTTTTAATTGTATCTAAAAATTGTTCTTAATAAAAACAGGATAAATTAGTTCTGAGTAAAGATTTTGAGAGACTTGATTATGGATAAAATAATGAACTTTATTGTTGTTTGAATATATATATATATATATTTTACTGTTTAGAGGCCTTTTTTCCTTCTTTGTTTACTTTTGAGTCTCATCTGTGTTTTAGTTACTTGAGTCAGTGATGTATTGCCAAATCTAGGAATCTTTTAAAGACAGATAACCCAAAAGTGTTGCTTCCTCTTTTAGAGAAATTTTTTATGGTACTAAGGAAAGGAGGGGTAGCGTGTTTTAGGCTAGAGTTATATAAGAAAAAAAAGCCCTGAGCCTTAAAATATTCTGCTCCTTAGTAGTAAGATGATTCTTGACTTTGCTGACAAGTTGGTCATTAACCTTGAGTAATGTGGTGTCTAAAGCATGCAAGTTAGACTGGGATTTGAATCCTGGTGTCGCCTTGTACCTGCTGAGTGACGTTTCTGATCCTTGGTTTTCTTATGTTTAAAAGCTTATTTTGCTTAATATTCGTACGTGTTTTATAATTGCCTAGATGGCACTTTCAGAAATTGCTATGAACATTAAGTGGAGATAGTTTATGTAATATATCCGGCATAGAGCAAGTACTCAGTGACTATTATTATAGAAGATAATGGGAAATTAGGAATTTGCAATGTATTGTGCTTTTTTGAATGAAATGAGACTTTAGTATTTTATTTTTATGGAATTATTATTCTCAGTGTAGAAAACTTGGACAACATAGAACAAGTAAGGTTAAGATTTTTTTTTAATCCTTTATAATCTCCTTATTCAGAGAAGACCTCTGTTAATATTTTATTGCCTGATCAATCTTTTTTTCATGTACAAATACTAGTTGCTGTATAGCCTCCAACCTAAATCCTTAAAACAAGACTTATATGGTGTGATGGTATTCCAGTTTTGCGAATAGGGAAAATGAAGCTTAGAGAAGTTAAGGTCAAAGAGTTAACAAGTTGTAGGACTAGTAGTCATCATCAGGGTGCACCATTGGAACAAAACGGGACTCTCCTTCCCAAGGAGTTGAAAGCAGCCATCTATCTCCATGATCAGTTAACAACAATTTATGTTTGGAAGATGTTAGATCCAGGCTTAGGTTGTACTTTGTGATTGTTTAAGAAAGCGAAGGTTTGGGCTTAGTGCATTGCTTTTCCATTTATTATTGTAGTATAATGTTACTTAGATTTTATATATGTATATGTTTGGAGCTCCATAAATGTTAAATTTCAATAATAAAGGTCAAATGAGACTGTATACTATCCTAAAGTGATTATAACTCTCCAAGCTATACTGTCTTACTAGTGTGCGTGGGTACCCTGTGTGTAAATTTTGGGTGTTAAATCACTGAATAGTTTGGAAAGTGACCTTAAAGTTGCTGTTTTGTTTGTACTAAAAAATGACGAAGTAGACTACATCCTTATTTTTATGATATTTTTGAAATTCTAATTTTTCTGTTTATATGACTTCAAGGTGAGAAGTAGAAATTGTTATTTAGGTCAATAAATATTACCTTTAAACATCCTAAAGCATTTACACATTTATTTATAATCTTCAGAACCTCCTGGAGAAACTAGTTTGTATATCATATATACTGCATATGTAGTACCTGGGTACACACACACCCCTACCTGGTTTTAGAAAAGACTTACCTTTGTTGCTCTATTACACAACCTGGACCTGTAGCTTAGAGAATTTTGCAGGGTCTCATTTCTGATATTTTGAAAATTGTACTGTCATGATTATAGAAACTGGACTTAATGGCTTATACTGCTTTTCAATGTTTTGTTTTTCAAAAGTAGGTTAAAAATTCTTAGCAGTTAATCTAAATATATCATCTAGGCAGTTACCAAATATGTACTAATATTAAACAAAGTAAACTATGGTTAGTTGTTATTATACTTCCATATTGGCATTGTCAAAAACTCCAGGAAAAAGAAATCCCTGTATTTGCTCTTTGTAGCAAAGGAGGGATAGATCTGTTTGAATTCTTTAGATATTTATATGTAATTTCAGTATGAGTTTACTTTAAATTTGATTAGGATTAAATGGATATAGTTTATATTGAGGTAAATAGAGGTGATAATCTTTAGAGGCATGGAGGTTTTAAGGAGCCAAGTGTGTTTGAGGAAAAAGTACAGTGTGGTTTGATTATGGGTTCCATGGATGGGGAGTGGTAGGAGATATGTTTGGAATTCTGCAACCATGAATGAGGGCCAGACCATCAAGGGTTGTTTTGACACATTTGGATTTATTCTGTAGGTATTCAGGTGTAGACATCCAGATTAGCATTCAGGGAATATAAGGGTAGAGGGACATATTAAATAGATAAAGGATTCACCATTTTGGGAATGGATGTAATCACTCATGGGAGAACTTGTTGACAAGGAGAGAAAACTGGAGGAACTCTTTTTAGTAAGGGCCAGAACTTCGGAATATTGCTGTGGAATGGTGGTCCTGAGATGATGGTGTCATGGGCATTTTGGAGATTCGTGTGTATACTTGTTGCACATACTTGTAGGAGTGGCATTTAGTTGGGGGGCAAAGAAGCAGGGAGGAAGAGGCTAGGGCTCTAAAGTTGTTTTGGAGCCACCTGTCACTGTTTTGGTACCACCTGTCACTTCTCAAATAGGGCCTTGTCAACTTGACAGCCGCTTTGTACCTGTGCATGTGAATGTGACTGGAGAATTCTCCACAACCTTCCTTTAAATTCGAGATTGTGAACCTCAGGTAGGCTTTTGATGCTACCTGACAGTCATACTGTATACTTCATTCATTTAGATGACTGTTTCAGTTTTCCCTTTTTTCTCAGACCTTCAGCGTTTCTTCTCCATACCTATTCTCAGCTGGTTATCTTGTTTCTGTATGGAGAAACTTGAAGCCAATGGCCTCATGGACCAGCAGACTAATACTGTTGGAGCTCCCTGCGTTTCATCAACTGAACCCATGTATTCTACCTGTTCCAGCTACAGTTGAACCCGCCCGTGTAGTATCCCGTGTGTGCACTGCCCTGTGTGGCGCCAGCCTCTTTCCTTGTGCACTAGAGTCTCTGTGCTCTCATGCCCTCATGAACATTGCTTACTCAGCTGTCTCGTTCTTTCTTTTGTGTCATCAGTGTTCTCCCCTAATGGGTCATTCCTGTCATTATACAAAATGCTGTTATTTCTCCCATAAAGTATAAAAATACTTCATTGGACCCTACTTCGCTTGTCAGCCACTATTTGATTTGTCTTCTCCCCTTTGCAATATTGTTTCTTCAAGGAGTTGTCTATACTCACTCCAATTCTTTCTCTTCCATTGTCCTGTAAATCCACTATAGTCAGGTTTCAGCCCCATGACTCTGATTTAATGTTGGAGATAATCCAATTTAAAATTTGCGCCTAAAATCATGTAATCTTTGAACTAAAATATGTTATTCACACTGCTTTCTGTGGTAAGTATATTTGGAAAAATACGTAGATCCTACCGTCCATCTATAGTTGTGGTTTTATCATAAAAAGGCACTAAAAGTGGTAACAAATCTTAATTGCTATTAACTGTTGGGTATTGTACTTGCTTCCTTTGCTGTATTGGGCTCTATTTGTCTCTTTTTATGACTATCCCTTAATCCTTTCTATTACTAAGAAGTTATCTAGTTTTAATTAAACAGACAGTTTCAAGTTCTCTAATATGTTGAATAAAATTGTGATTGAATGAGCTGATTGAGCATGAAAACAGCGTGTAGAAATTTAGAGGTTTAGACAACAAAATATCCAGCAAAGTTAATCTGATGTATAATTAATGACATTTATAATTAATAATAAATTTTATGCTTTAGCTTTTAGTGATCTATTAAAAATGCTTTTGAGGATATGGAGTTGTTCTAGACTTCTTTTGAAATTCTCTGCGATCCAAAGCGAAGTGGTCGGTGGGCTTTTTGTCTGTGCATCAAGGAATACAAAAAAAACAGGTCCTCAGTTGGCTGGTACCCTTGAAATTGAGAGCCAGATTGATAGACTGAAAAGATTGGATGCGATTGATTTGTTGTTAGAGGTCTAAGTGTCTCTCTGACTTCTCTATATATTACAATCTCCCATTATGGTATGAACTTGTCTACTTTTTCTTTTAATTTTGCCAATTTTTGCTTTATGTGTGTTGAAACTATGTTACTAGGTCCATACTTAGGTCTTCCTCATGGGTTGATTGTTTTGTTGCAATAAAATGTTGCTTTATATCTCTTATAATGATTATTGCCTAAGTCTGCTTTTTCTGAGTACAGTGTTATCAGATCTCTTTAGTTTCATGCTTACTTGGTATATATCTTGTCATTCTTTTACTTTCAAATTTGCTGAGTGATTGTATTTATGATCTATTTTCTAAATAGCATAAGTGTATTTTTTTTACATTTAATCTGATTGCCTTTGTCTTTTACTTGGTGTGTTTAGTCTGTTTACATATGTTATTGTCATGTTTGGGTCTAAATCTGACTTTCTGTTTTTATCTTTCTACATGTTTTAAATTCTTTTTCTCCTGTAATTTCTTGTCATCTTTTGGATTATTAGAATAGTTTTTATTATGTATTCTCATACCTGTTATAAATCATTTTGTTATTATTTAGTGTTACCCTAGATTACATTTATAACAAATTAGTACTGATACCTGTTTTCCAGAAAAATGTAAGAACCTCAAGGTAGTTAACTCTATTTGTGCCCTGTCTGCCTTTAGGGTTATTGTTGCTTTATGTTTTAGTTGTATATAGATAGTAAACCCCATGTATTTAGTATCCATACATTTACCCTTTCCATTTCTCTGTATTTCTTCCTTCATGACTGTTTGTCCATCAGGGCTCATGTTTTTCTTCTCGTAGAACCCCTTTTATTATTTTATTGTATGTGTACTCACCATTAAATATCTCAGGCATTATCTGGAAATGTCTTTATTTTTGCCTTCAGTTTTGAAGGAAACTTTCAGAATGTCTTGAAATCCTAAGTTGCTGGTTATTTTAGCATTTTAAGAGTGTAATTTCATTATCTTCTGACTCTCAAAGTTTCTGTTTAGAAATTTGCAGTTGATCTTACTGCTGCCCATTTGAAGGTTGTCTTTTTCTCGGACTGCTATTTTAAGATTTCTTCTTTGTTTTTAATTTTAGGAAGTTTTACTCTGACATGTCCAGGTACAGTTTTCTTATATTCTGCTTGGGGTTTGTTGTGCGTCTTGAACTGGTGAGCTCCCCTTCTTGCTTATTAGCTGTTCCGAACCTGCTTCTGTACCAGTCTGTCTGTCCTCTCTTTCTAGGACTCTTAACTGCATGCACATTAGACCATTTCCTTGTGTTTCATATGTCTCCTAAGCTCTTTCATGTATTTTCTATCTTTTATTCCTCTTGTGTGTGTGTGTGTGTATATGTGTATATATATA
>NW_012120532.1:81521-90732 GCF_000951035.1 Colobus angolensis palliatus
GCGGATCACGAGGTCAGGAGATCGAGACCATCCTGGCTAACATGGTGAAACCCTGTCTCTACTAAAAATACAAAAAAAAATTAGCCGGGCGTGGTGGCGGGTGCCTGTAGTCCCAGCTACTGGGGAGGCTGAGGCAGGAGAATAGCGTGAACTGGGGAGGCGGAGCTTGCAGTGAGTGGAGATCACGCCACTACACTCCAGCCTGGGCGACAGAGCGAGATTCTGCCTCAAAAAAAAAAAAAAGCTGTCTTACCTTGTGGGTCTATCTCTGTATCCTTTTTTCTTTTTCTTTTTTTCTTGGTATTATGTCTTCATATGCCCAGTAATTTTTTGTTGAACATCAGCTAGTACATATGAAAAACTTGTAGAGGTTTTGGATAAGCTGTTAACTTCTCACAGGCAGCAAAATAAAAGGCAAAACAACTTAGTCCAATCATGTTTGAGCTGTCTGAATTTCAGTATTTATAAGGCTTTGCTTATTTCTGGTTCTCTGTTGATCCTAGGGCATAGTCATTCAGGGGCTTGAACTGGAGTCTGGGTGCTCACCAGGTTCCTGCCCCTTTATTGGATCCTGAACTCTGATTTTTATTTTCTCAGGACTGTCAGAAGTTCTGTTTAGCTTTTACATTTTTTGTTGCTACTTTCTGCTTGGTTTCTGTCAGTCTGTGATGCTCGTGAATGGGCAGATGCTTTGAGGAATTAAGGGGCTCAGATTTTGGGTTCTGCTTTCTTTCTCTGTGGGCTCTTGGTCCCTCATGCTTTGTGCCCTGAGCTCTAGTTTTGTCTCCCAGCCATGTGAAACTGAAAACTCTTGAATTTACTTCCTCTGAGCAGTTTCTTTTTGGGGCAGCATTGTTGCTCTTTCTTCTGTGTGTACTCTGCTCTCTTGCACCCGCCTTCCTTCACTCCTGTCTGCAGTACAAATGTGATGGCTGGAGAACCAGCAACTGTCTTTACCTAAAGAGGTGGCTTTAAGAATGGAGGCCTTCAAGAGGATAGAGGAGAAGAAAGATGGAAGGAGCCTAGATCTTTGTAGACTCTAGAGTCCCCATATCAGACCTGGATGAATTGCATCTGGATTTCTTAGACATCAGGAGAGAAACATCTTGTCTTGTTTTAATCTTGCTTTTTTTTTTTTTTTTTTTGGGATGGAGTCTCACTCTGTCACCCAGGCTGGAGTGCAATGGCACGATCTCGGCTCACTGCAACCTCTGCCTCCCGGGTTCAAGCGATTCTCTTGCCTCAGCCTCCCGAGTAGTTGGGATTATAGGCACCCACCACCACGCCTGGCTAATTTCTGTATTTTTAGTAGAGACGGGGTTTCATCATGTTGGTCAGGCTGCTCTCAAACTCCTGACCTCAGATGATCCACCCACCTCGGCCTCCTCACGTACTGGGATTACAGGTGTGAGCCACTGTGCCTGGCCTAGTCTTTCTGTTTTTTGTTATACTGAGACAAATCTAATACTGATGAATGGAGTGGGGGTTCAGTGAATGGATGTAAGTATATATTCCCATAATATATGAAGGAACATTGATTTTCAGCCATTTATTTAGTTGTGGCATACATAACAGGTCACCTGAGGGAATAGTCTCATGAGTGAATTATATATTATTTCTGGTATACTTGCTGAAATGTCATCTGTACAAGGAAACGTGGAAGCTGAAGTTAGTGAGAGGAGTATTATTTTAGAGAAAGATTTGAATTTCAGTGTTGTTAATTGCCATTATTGGCAAGTTACTTGTGACATGGCTACCAAATGATCCCAATAGACCACACTTGGGATTATTGTACACTGTCTTAAAACAGCTTTTTCTTTGCATTCAACAATGCAGTAGCCAAAATATGGTTGTGGATTAATGTGGTAGTGGAGCAAATGAAAAAGGAAGGGATGATTGAAAAGAATATTAAAAACTTAGTGAGAAATTACAGGTAGAGGGGTGAAGGAAAAATAAAGTGTTAAAAATGATGCCAATGTTCTCATTTATAAGTAGGAGTGAAATAATAGGTACACATGGACATACTGAGTGGAACAGACATTGGAGACTCCAAAAGGTGGGAGGTGGGAAGGGGGTGAGGTTTGAAAATTACCTGTTGGATACAGTGTCCTTTACTGGGGTAAAGCATACACCAAAAGCCCAGACTTCACCACTACACAATATATCCATGTAACAAAACTGTGCTTCAACCGCCCCCCCCCCCAACCCCGCCAAATCTATAAAAAAAAATTATAAAGCTGCAAAGCTTTTGAAGTTAAGGCCTGAGACAGTGTGATGGTGTTGGTAGAAATAGGTAAATTAGAAAGGGGTTCCTTGTAAGGAAATAAGTGTTTCATTACTTAAAGCTAAGAATATGTTTAGTGGACATGTTTCCCATTGGTGCGTATGAATCTTCTGCAAAATGTGAATTGTGTTACACCAATATAAAAGAGTTTCCTTGATCTTATTCGCACCCTAAAGGATGTTATAGAACTTCACGAAACCTGTGGTTGCAGTTAGTTACACTCTTACACGTTCCACAGCCACCCCTATCCATGGGCAGGATTTCAAGGACTATTATGCATTTATTATGCATGTGGCAAAACTATGACTGCATTGAAAACAGGAATTCAACATAAAGCAGCTTTATTTCCTGATTTTGAAAAAGGATTATCATTAACATTGTAGGACTTAGGGTAGTATCTGTTCACATTTTTGAGGCATGCACTGAAGGATGACTCACTATCCTGACTCACTTGTTTAAGTTCAGTGTCATTCAGAAGCTCTTTCATTCTGCTTTTCTTTTTCTGGTTTTCATTTTTTCCCCCAATGAATAGAATTATTGTAGTAAGTCTCACATGCTGAATATAACCTTTGTTTTTTCTTAATTGGTGTGTGTATGCCACGCCTCTAAGCACATTCAAATCTTTTACTAAAGATGGCTGTCACTTCAATGTTTAGTCTTGGCAGGAAGTATAGCCTAGTGAGAGTTAGTAATGTTTAAGAGTAGTGAAACAGCAGACTTTCTTGTTAATAAGATGAATATTTAAATACTGTATTATTTACTTTAGTGGAAATATGCACCTGTTATTTAGGTATGTGCTATAAATTTAGTTGTAACCAACCAACTAAAGCCCATTTTAGGAAGTACCATCAGGCCTAGTAACTATCTCTGCTTAACAAAACAATTGAGCTGACCCAACTATTTCAAAGAATTATTTGATACAAAATGACAGTGAAATAATTGGAATAGTCCTTAAAATTTATGATGGAATCTGACCACTAACTTAAGATCCTAGGTGAATCAACTTAAGTTGTAGAATGTCAGTGAGCTTTGCTTCACTATATAGACATTAAACATAGTTAAGTGAACAGGACTTAGAGTCAGAGAGGCCTGAGTTTGATCTGTGGCACCCCTACTCAGTAGCCATATAATCTTGGGCCAACATTGATCTCTCTAAGTCTCAGTTTTCTCATGCTATGACGGTATCTAGATCACTACGGTTGTGATTAGGATTAAACTAGATAATTCTTGTTCATTCAGTCTTTTAGTAAGTTTATCGAGCTACCAATTAGGTGTCAGGCACTATCCTGAGCACTGGTTACAGTGGTAAATAAAATGACATGGACTGATCTGTGGGTCCAGTGGACCAAAATAAGCAAGTAAGCAAACCTATATTTTCTAGCATTTCATATAAATGAAGTTCTACAGTATGAGGTCTTTTATGTTTGACTTCTTTTATTTACATTGTTCCGTGTTATCAGCAGTTTTTTTCCTTTTTGTTATTGAATAGTATTCCAAAGTATGAATTAACCAAAATTTGCTTACCTTTTCACAAATGGATATTTAGGTTGTTCCTAGTTTTGAGCCATATGAACTTTCACATAAAAATTTTTATAAATAAATGTTTTTGTTTCTTTTGGGTAAATACCTAGGAGTGAGATTGCTGGTCAGTATGATACAGTTTTATATCTAGCTTGATAACATACATGCTCTCTTTTCTAATGTGGCTGTACCATTTTGTATTTTCATGCATGCTGCAGGAGAGTTCTAGATGCTCCATATCCTTAGCAGCACTTGATGTTTTCAGTATTTTTAACTTTGACCATAGTGGTACCTCAGTCTTGGTATCTCAGTGTGATTTTAATTTACATTTCTCTAATTATTAGTGGTTTTGGGCATCTTTTAGCGTATTTTCTGGCCATTCATATATCCATGTGTCTTTTGTGAAGTGTCTGTTCAAATCTCTTGCCTGTTTTTTTTTTCTTTTTTTTTTTTTTGAGACAGAGTCTCGCTCTGTTGCCCAGGATGGAGCGCATTCTCTAATTATTAGTGGTTTTGGGCATCTTTTAGTGTATTTTTTGGCCGTTCATATATCCATGTGTCTTCTGTGAAGTGTCTGTTCAAATCTCTTGCCTGTTTTTTTTGTTTTTGTTTTTTTTTGTTTTTGTTTTTTTTTTGAGACAGAGTCTGGCTCTGTCGCCCAGGCTACAGTGCAGTGGCGCGATCTCGGCTCACTACAAGCTCCGCCTCCCGGGTTCCCGCCATTCTTCTGCCTCAGCCTCCCGAGTAGCTGGGACTACAGGCGCCCGCCACCTTTTTGTGTGTTGTATTTTTAGTAGAGACGGGGTTTCACCATGTAGACCAGGATGGTCTCGATCTCCTGACCTCGTGATCCACCCGTCTCGGCCTCCCAAAGTGCTGGGATTACAGGCTTGAGCCACCGCGCCCGGCCTTGTTTTTGTTTTTTTGAGACAGAGTCTCGCTCTGTCGCCCAGGCTGGAGTGCAGTGGCCGGATCTCAGCTCACTGCAAGCTCCGCCTCCCGGGTTCCCGCCATTCTTCTGCCTCAGCCTCCCGAGTAGCTGGGACTACAGGCATGCACCACTACGCCACTACTTTTTGTATTTTTAGTAGAGATGGGGTTTCACCATGTTGGCTGGGCTGGTCTTGAACTCCTGACCTCAGGTGAGCTGCCCACCTTGGCCTCCCAAAGTGCTGGGATTACAGGCGTGAGCCACAGCACCCGGCCTCTTTTGCTCTTTTTTTTTAAAAAAAAAAATAAAAAACAAAAAACAGGCTGTTTGTTTTCTTCTTACTGGGTTGTAAGAATTCTTTAATCTGGATATAAACCTTCTGTCCGATACATATTTTACAGATTTTTCTTCCAGTCTTGCCTTTTCATTTTCTTATTTATATCCCTTGAAGAGCAAGAGTTTTTAATTTTGATGAGCTCGTTTTTGTCAGCTTTTCTAGTTTGTGCTTATTTTTGGTTAAAACAAATATTTGGCTAACACAGTATCATTGAGATTATCTCCTATATTTTCTTCTAAATAGTTTTTACACTTTCATATGTGTTTGTGGTTTATTTCAAGTTAATTTTTGAATACTGTTGAGGTAAAGGCCAAGGTTTAATATAGATATAGATACCACATAGATACCTAGTTATTTCAGCACCATTTGTTTAAAAGACTATCTTTTCCCCCTTCAATTATGTTGACAACTTTGAGCCTATGAAATCTTGCTATCATTTGTAACCATCATTTTTTCAGCAAGAATCTAAGGGCAACAACAGAGTTTACTCAAATATAAATAAATCCATTTTATAATCTCACTGTTGAGTACTATATATTTTAGGAGGTTGCGGCAATAATGAAGGGAACTGCTTTTGGGGGCTAATTCTAACTAATAAAGAGGTACGTGTTGGTAAAGGAGAAGAGATGGTATCTACAAGTAGAAATTCTAGGTATCTTCCTAGTATTTCTGCTTGTAAAGGAAGAAAATTTCATACCCAGTTAGTGATATGTGATTTACTTTAGCATATTAAATGTGGGCTTGATTACCACAGACTGAAAGGAAGTTTGGATCAATAGAAGAAAAATCTGCAGCGACTACTTATACTCATGAGAAAGAAAAGGTAAAGAACTGTGCATAAAATAAAGTAGCTGCTTAGGGTGCTCTTTGAGTTCACATTTAAAAAGAGTTTGGGTGAAAAGTGGGAGAAAATGCTTATCATGAACAGGGAGTGAAAAAAGTATTAGATACTTGAACATAGCATCAGGAAAAGTCAAGACTGAATGAGTTGACATCTGTGAATAGTGTGGAGTCTGATAAAACACCTTCAAAATCTTATTTTGGATTCTACAGATTAGTAATAACTAGATAGGCCTGCTGTTTGGAACATATCATATAATGTAAACATAAAGAAAGCATATATATCCTGGACTGTTTTGCTTCCATCTGTTTTTGTTGTTGCTGTTGTTCTTTTTATAGTAGAATTATAAACAGAAAAGAGAATGGACAGAAATGAGAGGTCATTGAAGCTCAAGGTCGGTTAGGAGATTATAAACCATTTAAATTTAGGTCTTTAGGATTAGATGAGCTGTTGTCTTAGACTGTCTATTTTGGAGTAATTTAATAGTCTTTTAAGGGTAGTAAAACATGGAAAAGGTACCAGAAGACAAGACTCCGAAGAGAAGCATGGAGATAAGTTTTATTTGGGTATTAGAAAGGTATTTATGTCTTCTATGATCCTACCATAGACTAGAAGAAGAAATGATGGTTGGAGGATATAGGTCATACTTAGATTTTATAATTGATTGATAGACCATAGTTAAACTAATTTGTTGATGTTTATCAGAATGAGTCTTTGCCGGTGGGTCCTAGGATCTTAGCTTATTCAGCAGTTTTTCAGTGGCTAGGGTGAAAATTTAGTTACAGTTATTGGATTTATGAAGGGAAGGAGAAAGGTACAAAGTTGATAGAGATAGCTAAAGTAAGGTTATGAAATTAAGATGTACAAATATCTTTATAGGATAGTCATGGACCAAAATGAAAAATGAGTTAATTAAAAATAATAAAATATCAAGTTCTGTATTGAGATTGAGAAAACTTCTAAGAGAGGTGTGAGAGATTTTAATTAAGTGTATGTTAATATGAACTCATTAAGTTGACTTAATAGCCAGAAAATAAAAGTGGATATTTGCAGATCAAAGGAGGTAATAGTGCTGCTGTTCTCCCACCAAACTTTTTCTGGGGTATCATGTTGAATTTGGGGCATCAAATTTCAAAGGGGACTTTAGTAAATGTCGTGTGTTGGACAATGTGAATATGTCAGAGATTTGTATTTACAGGCTTCTCATGTGAAAAAGCCTGATTTTGTTTAGAACTAAAAGGAAGACATTTCTAATAATAATTAGAACACTTCAAGCTGGAATGAGTTGACTTGTGAGATTTTCATTTCTGGAAGCCTTAAGGAGAAATTGAGTGACGACTTATTAAGAGATATTATTGAGGGGACATCATCATTTATGAGAGGTTGAGCTTTAAGTTTCCTTCCAATTTTTTAACTTTTTAAAAATTAATTTTTAAAATTATTTTTTAACTTTAACTTTTTAAAAATCTAGTCTTGTCCTTAAGACTTTACTCCTAACAAATACCTTATATTTATATAGCACTTAAAAGTTTTAAAATGCTTTATGAGCTTGATTAAACGTGATCTTCACAAGAATTTTATGAGCTGGGCAGGAAATATTTTATAATTATCAGGCAGCTGTAGCATAATGATTTTGAGAGTGGGTTCTGGATCCCAACTGTGTTCACATCCTGCTCTGCTGCCTGCTGTGAGACATTTGGAAACTTCAGAGCGCCTCCCTATCCTCATCTGTAATTTGGCAACAATAATAGTGACTACACCATAGGGTTGTTTGAGTTTACATATGATAATATGCTGGAGAAAATATGCTTAGAACACTCCAACCTGCTCCGAACAGTGCCTGACTCAGTGGACATTGAGCCCCTGTGAGTTCATGCTCTTATAGTTGTCATCATGTTTCTTTTTTAGATGATGAGACTGAAACTTGTGCAGGTTGTGACGTGCCCAAGTTTACATCAATAATAAGTGGTAGAGAAGTTATTAGGAATTCTGTTGAATCAAACAAAAACAAAATGGAGTAAAGTTAATGGTATATGGAATAGTTTTGTGAAACAGTATTTATTAAATGAATCAGTCAGATTGTGAAATTATTGACTGTCGATTTGGGGAAAGCTAAAGTTTGCATGTGTTTACAGATATCCACACATTCCAGACATAATTTGTTAGAAAAGTTGTTTCTAAAGCATATATCAATAAAGAAACCACATTTTCCAAAAGATTTTTGGTGCTTTATAGTATTTAAAAGGAAGTAGGCAATTAACTTTGGCTTCTGTTTGCATTCTGTCATACTTGCCAGGCAGTTTAAGCTTCTGATTTCTAGATATGGTTAGATTTCTAGAAGAACAGAAAGCCAACTGAAGGCAAGTCCTTTAAGAAAAATCCAAATTGCTTTGGGAGGCCTAACTGGACAGATCATGAGGTTAGGTGTTCGAGACCAGCCTGGGCAATATGATGAAACCCCGTCTCTACTAAACAAACAAACAATAAATAGTCCGGTGTGGTGGCACCCTCCTGTAGTCCCAGCTACTTGGGAAGCTGAGGCAGAAGAATCGCTTGAACCTGGAAAGCGGAGGTTGCAGTGAGCCTAGATTGTGCCACTTCACTTCAGCCTAGGCGACACAGTAAGACTCTGTCTCCAAAAAATAAAATAAAATAAAATAAAATAAAAAAGAAAAATACAGATTGGCTTTTATTTATGCTATTACAATAAACAAAGAATGATCTTGCTGAAATTCTGTCCTTACTTCAGATAATCACCTTTTCTAATTAAGTCATTAATTGCTCTTTAGTTTTCTATTCATGTTAGAAACAGTTTGCAGTTTACTTTTCTCTCACTGCTCGTATGGTCCTGTGGTGAACACATCTCTTATGGTAAGGATTTAAAAATTTATTTGCAAGGTTATAAGCATCTTGAAGGCATATCTTGTCTTGATAAACTGTTTCTCAGTACTTAAAAAGAGCCTTGCACATAGAGAGTTTGTGAAATTGTAAAGCGTTGATGGTTTTAGTGGAAAGCAAAGGATCTACCCGATCGACGGTATTAAAAATGGTCAAAGTAATTTACTGTTCACAAGGATAGTAATGTAAGCAGTTTGTCAGTAAGTTTATTAAAGTCTTTTGTGTATGTTAATCCCTCACCAATCTTGGAAGTTATGTTCTTGAAAAGGACTATTGGGTAAAGTGTCGCTGGCAAAAGTATAGTCAGCAAGATTAGTGTCATATGCAAATACAAGTTCACAGGAGAAGATACCCTCTAAGAGGCTTTACAAGCATATTTTTTTTTTTTTTGAGACGGAG
>NW_012120532.1:90782-113171 GCF_000951035.1 Colobus angolensis palliatus
TTGAGACGGAGTCTCGCTCTGTCGCCCAGGCTGGAGTGCAGTGGCCAGATCTCAGCTCACTGCAAGCTCCGCCTCCTGGGTTTACGCCATTCTCCTGCCTTAGCCTCCCGAGTAGCTGGGACTACAGGCGCCAGCCACCTCGCCCGGCTAGTTTTTTTGCATTTTTTAGTAGAGACGGGGTTTCACTGTGAATTGAGGGTGGGACATTGGGTTGGGTTACAGTAAAGAAACCTAAGTATTTTTCAGGATCCCCCAGACAGTATGTTACCTGGAGCCCAGTAGCAGCCCCTTTCCCTTTTTCTCACGAATCAGTTGTATTTAAGGGTATTGTTTCTTTTAATATCTGGAACGTGATTGTGCAAGTTTCTCTGGAAATTTACATTCTACTACTATTATTTTTCTCATATATGTTCACTATCAGGAGGGTAATATATGTTTGGTAGATTACATAGATGTTTCTTTTTTTAAATTTTTAAATTTTTTTTTTTATTTTTTGAGATGGAGTCTCACTCTGTTGGCTAGGCACGATCTCAGCTCACTGCAAGCTCCGCCTCCCGGGTTCACGCCATTCTCCTGCCTCAACCTCCCCAGTAGCTGGGACTACAGGTGCCTGCCGTCACGCCTGGCTAATTTTTTGTGTTTTTTAGTAGAGACGGGGTTTCACCGTGTTAGCTAGGATGGTCTAGATCTCCTGACCTCATGCTCCACCCGCCTTGGACTCCCAAAGTGCTGGGATTACAGGTGTGAGCCACTGTGCCTGAAATTCTTTCAATATATAAGAAACAATTATATAGATGTTTCTTAATATTGAAGAAATAACTATTTGGATGTGATTAGATTTGGTTTTAAAATTTGCTTTTTGAGTAAAATTTGCATAATTAAAAAAGCTTACAGTTACCCTTATTTTGGTCATTGAAATATGAATGACCTAGGTAATAATGATTGAATACCCAGGTAATAATGATACGTTAGTAGTATCAAAATATTAATTAAACTTTTAGTAAGTTATTTAGCCTTCTTGATGACCTCAAACTAATTTCTAATCCCTAAATATTTTTCTTGTTTTCCTATATATACTTCTGCTTCTGGGGTGGATTATCCAGTTGTTGGGGGTGAGTATTGTGAAAAAGGAGGTGAAGGAGATATGTTAGAAGTTTGGGGCCCTGTCTTTGCTACACCACCTTACTGTTGATGTAGCTGCTGTTGAAATAGCCGTTCCTGTTGCTAGGGGCCTCTGGCTATTTATTGTGACATTGTAGCTTTCTCTCCTTGTCCACATGGTGAGTTTCTACCATGCTTTTGTTTTATTGTTACTATTTTTTGAGACACAGTCTCATTCTGTTGGCCAGGCTGGAGTGCAGTGGCCTGATGTCGCCTCCTTGCAACCTCAGTCTTCCGGGTTCAAGCAGTTCTCCTGCCTCTGCCTCCTGACTAGCTGGGACTACAGGCACCCATCACCATGCCTGGCTAACTTTTGTATTTTTAGTAGACACGGAGTTTCGCCGTGTTGGCTATGCTGATCTCAAACTCCTGGCCTTAAGTGATCCACCTGCCTTGGCCTCCCAAAGTGCTGGGATTACAGGCATGAGCCACTGTGCCCAGCCTCTACCATGCTTTTAGGACCTGGATAAAATGTCGTTTTGTACCTAAAACTTTTTTCTGACTTTGCTTTTTTTCTATCAGCTTTTTTGTAGCATTTAAAAAGCACATCTATTAAAGAGCATTTATCACGTTATTTACAATTGTTCTTTATGTGTCTGATTCCCTCAAGAATGTGATCTTTTTGAGAAACTGTTTTATCTGTATTTGTATTAATGATAGCTAGGTACAGTGGCAGTAAATGGTGTTCAGTACTTTCTGAATTAATGAATATTAGAAAGTTTAATTCATCTCATTTCTCCAAGGAAAAGCTGGTGTTTATATTGTTCATCTGATTGTCATTCACTTAATGATTGGCTACTTGGTATTCCAAGTGGAACTTAGGTATCCATAGAGATGGGGCAGAATTATTTTGATTATATAATTTTCTTTAAAAATTGTCCTACAGCTTTCCATCTGAAACCTTATAAGACCACCGAGGAGCAAGTTTTCCTTTCTAATCACAATACTGTGTTATAGAAAAGGTAAAATGTATTTGGAAAATTAAAAAAAATTTTTTTTTCTAACTTACAGTGTCAGTGTCATCTGTCTTTAGTGCATTTAATTCCAGTGTTTCTTCTGTCTGTGGCTTTTGTTGTTTCATTTTGTTTTGTTTTCCACAGTAGATAGATGATTTGTTGTTTGGTATTGGAGTAACTTTAGGCTTCACATGGCGCAGTTCTGGTGAAATCCATTATTTAAGATCTGTGCACATCTAGGGAGGTTGCTCTGTCTTACAGTGGTAAAACACTGACGGCTTTCTATTGACTTGAAGGCATTTCCTTGCCTCTTGCCCTTTTTTAATGCTAGAGGATCCTTGTTGACAGATTCTCTTGATAAGCTTTTGTTCATTTGCTTGCCATTTTATTTATTCAAAGCCTTCTTGCATTGTTCCAAGTGCCACTTCTCTAACTTAAGAACTGTGTGATCTTTGCAGTTAACCTACCAATGTTCTCATTTGTTTAATGAGCAATAACGATACCTACCTCATAGTTTTGATGTGAGGAGAATAAATGAGATAATATACATAAAGCATTTAGATTGTACAGAATAAATGCTAGTTACTACTTATGAGTCGGGTTCTTAGTTGCTACTTAATTCATCTGATCGCCTGAAGAGTGACTACCATATATATATAGCACTATTGATGTTTGTTACATAAAATGAATCTTATTATATGTTACCCTAACACAACATTATTAGCTCAATAACAGTAACAGAATGTAAGGAATATATATTAAACACATATGCATACATGAGATATTTACATATAATGCCGTTTAGGATTTGTTAGGTGAAATGTGTGGAATGCAACTGTGTCTTGTGAGAATTCTGTGATTCTGTGCTTGGAGCTTAGGGTACTTTAAAAAAATGATTGAATGAGTGACAGTTTTAATGTGATATGAGCACTTTTGCTTATTAAATCCCATTCAGTGTTACCAAATTGCTGGCTTTTGATGGCCTTGTGGTCAAATTTGAACCCAAGGGCCATTCAGGGACCCAGTATTACTTGCATAACTCAAAGGATGATAATAGAGTTCTTCCTGTGTGCTTCTCAGTTGTTCTAGGCAATACCTCGTTCTTGTTTTTGAGTGTCATTTTAGGCACAGTTTGGCTTTTGCACATCATTTTTTATTTAAAGGGTAGCAATGTTACCATTGGGTTGACCATTATCACTGTCTGTGGCATTAGTTATTAATCATCAGAGTGGGCAGTCTATGAGTTACCTTCTTGTATCTGGTCTGCAAGAATTTGCTGTAATTAGAACATTTCTTGTTAATGCCTATTGGGCCAAATTCAACACAAACTTTTATTGTAGTGCACATAACTGCACATACTTGCAATTCTGAATGAGCTGGGAAAAAAGCTGTTAAAACTAAGTGAATAAAGTAGATTCAGTAGAGCCCTTTCCATAATCATGGGAATTAATCGTGAGGGCAGCTGCTTTAGTAACACTAAAGCATAAAGTGTTTTAGTAAAGTTCGGTATCATTTGGTGATTATTGTGTCAAATTTACATGTTTCTTGATCATTTCTTGTTATTATCCTAAAACACACAACTTAAAACATAATATAGCAGGTCCAGTTGCTTATGAAAACAAAGAATATTTCATATAAATTGTTCTTGGATTCTTCAAAACACCATTCATCACCATTTTGCACAAATAATTGACAATTTCATGTCATGAGATTAGAAGACTACTAGAATCCAGAAAATACAGCTGTTAAGAATTCACAGGAATCACATAGATTTGTTTCTGTGGGAAGAAATGTAAGGACTAGCAGAAGTGAGCAGAAATGTAGTAAGAGCATCTATTAATACTTACACTTCAACAAAAGCACTTGGTGGTTAGAAACATGGCTTTGAAGTTGAAATTGGACAGCCTGGCTTTTAAGTCCTGCTCTGTCACTTACTTCCCATGTGGCCTGAATTGCTTAACCTTTCCATACCTCAGTCTCCACGTATGTAAAGTGGGGATAGTCATAAAACTAACAGGCTTTTGTGAGGTTTATTATGCATGTTAAATGCTCAGCACAGTGTCTGGCACATAGTAACCTCTCAATAAAGAGTTTATAAAATATCCATAAGCAAGGAGTTGTTACAAACCAGTCTTGTGTCATCTGTTGAAACAATTATACTGCTGCAAAAGCAGCTAAAATATAATCTTGACTTTGTCAGCAACTGTAGGCGGGTTGAAGTGAGTAAAATGACTCATTATGTTTGTCTTGGTTCTAAATATCTGTTGTTGGCAATTTTGTCATTCAACCCTGTCCCCAAATGTGGGATTGCACTCATATGCAACAGCTAGTAATTATGTTTCTCTTCAGTAGTAATGGTATTTTAAATATTGTTACATCACTTCATATCCTTTTAAGCTGTGACTCATCTTACACATAAATGTAGGAGTTACTAGTCTGATTTGGGGGATTCCAGGGAGTCACTGATACTGTTTCTTTTCCTTGAGAAGTAAGGCACATGGAGATCAAATTGTCTCCTCTGTTGGCCGATTGGAGGACATGGCGTCAGATCTGGAGTGAAAAGGGCTTATTAGCCTGCTTGACTTAGACCTGCCCACTGGGTGACTGACACAGCCAGCAAGCCTGGGTGTCAGAGGGCACCTTCCTCCATGGAGAGCCCTTTAGAGAGACCAGACCAGGGGATACCCAGGGACAGAAGGCTGCACCCAGGGACAGGGGTTGAGAGAGAGCAGGAGGTGATCCTGTCTTGCCCAGGTGCTTCTTTCAGAGCATTGACCCCCACATGTCCTTCGGCACCTTGGAGAGGAGAGTTGGAGAGTTCAGGAGCACTGCCCTCGCTGCATTTCCTCCATGTGACTTGAAGCGTGATGGAAGCACACCCAGCCACATGAGCAGAGCCTTTCCACAATGAAAGGGAGCCTGTGCAACTCTGCTAGTAGAAGGAGAGATGAAGAGCAGAGTGAAGAGAGGGTTGGAGCACAAACACGGCAGATGAGTCTCTTGAGCCCTTCATCTTCCCGGAGCCCTCTATATTATTTAAAATGCAGGTGAAGGACTTTTAGATAACCAGAAGCACAAATTTAGATAGATTGTGACTTCTCATGTCTGAATTTTAGTCTTCATAAAAATTTAAATGCTATCTTGAAATAGAATAAATGGAATAAATATGTAAGAGAAAGCTAAGAATCTTCAGCAAAAGTATACTTTTTTGTAGTGAAGGTATATATGAAAATTAGCTTGTGAGTCTGATTTTCAGCATACATTGATAAATTTTTAATTGGTTGGATAATTCACTTTAGTAATTAATTTTTAGTAATTTTTTTATGCTTTTCAAGAAATATTTAATGAACATCTACCGTGGGCTAGGCACTGATAGATACCAGAGATACCAGGATGGATGAGAAACTGTCCTCTTTTCATGGAGATCATAGTTTAGTAGAAGAGACATGTAATACAAATATTCAGTAAAGAATTACAGGTAACGGATGTGGAAATACAGTAGGTCAGAAGCAGCAGTGGCTAGTTCTGCCTTACTGGCGGTAAGATGGGGCATATATAAGCAGCCTACAATTCTAGTTTTGATTAAATTTGAGAAAAAAAAAAATCTTCTCTGTTACAATGAAATCTTGTCAGCATTTGTTTCTAGGACTTTAAAATTGTTTTGTTTCCTATCTTTCTAGAAATTAGGAAGCAAGTAATAGAAGCCTACCCAGGATTTGGTGTGAGAAAAAATTTTAACTTAATTAAAACCAAAATTTAAATATTTTATTAGTTATAGAAATATTAAGTATCTACCTGATGCAAGGTGCTCTATGTATAAAAGACTGGCAGTTGGTCCTGTTCCCAATGATCTTGAAAATATGTGCTTACAAAACAAAACAACCTACCAATTATATAGACACTGTTGATCTTTTTATTTGCAGAATCAGGGGCAAGACATGGAGAATCATGGGGACTCCCTGAAGGGAGGCTGAGTGGCAACTGGGAAGGGAAGTTATTTGGGCAATAGCATTACAAGTGGGCACACCCAGAGGCCGGCAGGTGCAGTGTGTGTGCCTGGTCCTTCCACCCCGGCAATGCTCACCATAGGGAAAGGGGAGGCCAAGCTAGCAGAGCTTTGCTGCATCCTCCTCAGCCCCATTCACCCTACTTGCTTGGCAATTGGGCATTTATGGAATTTGTTTGAAGAATGTATTCTGGAAATTTAATGAAAAAAATAAAAAAGTATTACTTTGAAGCATGATACAGTGGAAATAATGGTAATAATGCTATTGGCGATGTAAGAAATATCTTGAATGGGGAGGTATAAATCATATTTGTGCTGATAATGAAAAGTTAAAATTGAAGAACATTTAGGTTTATTTCTTTTGAACACTTCTATTGTATCAGATAATGCATACTTAAACTGGAGGAGTAGGCCGGGCTTTGTGACTCATGCCTGTAATCCTAGCACTTTGGGAGGCCAAGGTGGGTGGATTGCCCCAGCCCAGGAGTTCAAGACCAGCCAGGGCAACATGGCAAAATCCTGTCTCAACAAAAAATACAAATATTAGCTAGACATGGTGGCATGCACCTGTAGTCCCAGCTACTTAGGACTCAGGAGGCTGTGGTGGGAGGATCACCTGAGCCCTGGGAGATTGACGCTGCAGTGAACTGTGATTGTGCTACCGCACTCCAGTTGGGGTGGCTGAGTGAGACAGTCTCAAAACAAACAAAACCCCCCAAAAACAAAGCCTGGAGGAATATGAAGATATATGTGGAACTTGTGTGGCTCTTTTGAAGAGAAACTCTGGGCATTTTTGAGGCCTTTGTGGGTTGATGGCACTGTCTTTCATGTATATTGCTTTCACTGGCCATCCCTTTCCTTGTTCCTTGATGGTGATTATTTATACTGTTCTATAATTGTGGCTATGTTCTGTCTCTTTTCTTGTTATTCCCAAGTAAACATAAGAAAGAGGAAAGGAAGCCAAATGATTTTTCTAAGATTATATGCTAATAGGGGGAGCAAGAGGGAGATAAATGGGTTTTTGAGGTTGTGCAGTTTTTGAAGAGACATTTGTTTAATGTGGAATTAATGTAGTTATGGGAGATGCAACTGGGATTGGGTTGGACCACAGGGAAGTTATAGGATTGGACTGTCAACCTTAAATAACGGAAATATGATTAAATAGAGTTAATTTGAGTCCAGAGCTTGAGGATGGCCACCCGGGTGCATAGATTCAAGTTGCCCTGAATATACACTCCAATTAGCAACAGTTACAAGCGGGTTTTTAAGAAAAAAAGAAGGGACCATTTCTAAGATTTTACCAAGAATTTGCATCAAAATAACATAAGCTATTGATTGTCTAAACCTTGTGCTTTGTATCACAAATTCCAAGAACATGAAGGTAGTGGAAGGCAGCTAGCCAGGCACAAAATGCCCGTAAATGGTTTTCCCCAGGCATGGCAGGATCCATAACTGAAGTCCCATATGTACATCTCTCTGGGCCTGATAGATTTTGTGGACCTCACAGAGCTCAGACTGCTCCAGGCTATTTTTCTTAGGATTCCAGGTGATCTCCCAATAAAGGGAAATAAAGGGGTCAGGAGGAGGTACTGGAGCACTTCTTCCCATGGGACCACCAGTGATAGGGTGGCTTAGGCTATCTGAGGGTGCTGTTTTAGAACAAGCTGTTTTAGGGGGAGAGCTGGTATTTCAGAACAAGCTGTTTTAGGGGGAGAGCTGGTATATGTAGCCTTTAGGTTCCCATATTTCATCTTGACCAGAGTGACCAGTCAGAGTAAGTGGTATTTCAGACTCTTGTTACAGATGTACCTTCCTTTATTTTTTGTGTTTTTAGTTGTGCTTTGATGTTAATTTGCTTCACTGCTCATTCCTCCTCTGAGCATTCCTTCCAGCCTTGGATTTAGAGCATGGCAAAATTATAATGACATTTTTATCAATGGTGTTTATTAAGATTTCCAAATGTAAAATAATCTTTATTCTTAATATATCTTAGTCTATGGTACAGTGAAGAAGTGATCACAAATATGTTTATTAAGATTTCAACATTTAAAAATAATCTTTTTTCTTGATGTATCTTAGTCCATGGTTCAGTGAGAAAGTGATCACAACTAAAACCATAACTAAGAGGCACCAGTGAATTTGGTTGAAAGACACAAATAACTTGTTCAGATTATTTTAAGGAAGGAAGAACATTTGCTGTCTGAATCCATTATACTAGAAATGAAAGCCATCAGGAACTGAAGCATGAAGCAGCTTCGGGGTGGGCTATTCAGTCTCTTTTGGGCTAAAAGGTCTCTGGTGGTGACTGCTTTGTTCTGCATCTCAGGTGCTGTTTCCTTCTTTGTACCAGCTACTTTTCTCTGCTTACTGGTAGTTTTTGCTTCCTCATTTTTTCAGCTTACCTTTGGTCATCATTGCCTATTAAGCCCTTTATTGCATGGCGCTTCATCTTTAACTTGCATTGCAGATTGATCCATTTTTTAAGTTTCTCTTAGTTCATTCCCATAGAGAAGGGCTCATTGAATAAATTATACTAATACTTTAGGATGCTGTAAAGCTGTGGAAAAGGTTGGGGTAGATCCACTGGGGTACTGGAGAAACTGCGTTCAGTGACATCACTTTGGCAGCTTGGAAACTGGCCACTACAGCATGAGTATTTGCCACATGGAAATCTGCAGATGCCACAAATGGTGCCCATTGTCTCTGCCTCTTCCTGCAGAAATGGTTGTTAACTTTTAGGGGCACTGCCGGGTAGATCTATAGGTGTTAACAGTACAAGATGTACTGTTAAGTGAAAAAGAGGTGTATATTTTAGAATGATCCTAGTTTTTTAATAAAATGGAAGATTTAATATTTGTGGGTGTTCATGAATACATGCAGATTCTTGAATAGTGTGGAGAATATTTTTGGCAGCTAACAGTGATTGCTTCTAGAAAGTGGGGGCTTAGGTTTGGAGTGGGGAGTGTGTGTGCACATCAGGGTTCAGTTTTAGACATTGTCTATATTTTGTGAACATTAATAGCCAATACAATTCTTACATAATCATAATAGTGTCAATATCATTTACTTCAATTTCAAGTATTATGATGAGGTATGTAGGGAAGGAAACATAATCCTAATGTTGAAGATGTCAAGGTCAAATGAATTCACTTTTCTCATATACTATCAAGGTCACAGCCATGTCCCTTTGTATATTTTATGTCATATCACACTGACTTTTCTCACTCTATTAATTGCTTGTCTTCAGATTTCTAATAGCCCCCTTACACTCTGTTTGATGTCTTTATATGTAAGCTTTTACTGTATCACTACTATACCCATGATCTATGTGTTGCCTGGAATCCACTTTCTTCTAAGACACCTTATGTTTCTTGTTCTAATGTAGACAGGTTGCTCTCTATGCAGCTACACAGTTGGCATTTGGAAATGTCTAATTTTGGCCTGCGGCAATGTTACAGATCCTGTTTTTGCCTCTCTTTCTTATTTTGTTTAAAAGAATTATTCTGACTCTTGCTGAAAAGAGAAAGTGGACTTTATTCAGGACCATTGCAGTCGGTATCAGGACTATTAAAATAGTGGAGAGATCAGGCTCAACTCTGCACGCACCAAGGACAAGTGGAGATGGATAGCCAATGGGCGGAGCAAGAAGGTAAGTGATGGAAAATCGCTAAGAGGAGAGACGTCAAGTGTAGGGGGATTCTGGCTCAACCGACATAACGAGATTCTTGCTGAAGACCGGCCAGGGTGACCAGATATCAAGGGTGAGGGATGAGGAATCTGTTCAGATATCTAGGCTAATCAGATATGAAGGGTGGGGGGATTCTTGCTAAACTGACTTAGCAGGATTCTTGCTACAGCTGGGCTAGGCAGGCTGAAGACAGGACAAGGCTGAGGTAGAGGCCTAGTCAAGAAGAGGGCTCAAAGGAGCCTGCCCAAAGTTTGGTCAAGGAGCGTCTTTGTTAGTTCTTCCTGTTGCTGTTTTGTTTTTCTATAGAAACTCTCAAATTCTTTTTCAAAGAGACATTTCATGGGCAGTAAACTTGAATCCTTGTGTTTTCCTGCTGCTGTAACAGCTTACCACAAACTCGGTGGCTTAAACAACACAGATGTATCATTTAATGGGTTCTGGAGGTCAGAAGTCTGAAATCAAGTTTCTCTGGGCCAAAGTCAGCAGGGCTGGTTCCTTCTGGAGCCGCTAGGGGAAAATCCATTTCCTTGCCTTTTCTTGCTTCTGAAGGCTGCCTGCTTTCCTTAGCTGGTGACGTCTTGCTTCCACCATCACACGGCCTGCTCCCTCCTTTAACCGTCTTGCTTCCTGTTCAGAAGGATTCTTGTGACCACACTGGGCCCACTTGCATGATCCAGGGCAATCTCCTAAACTCAAGATCCTTAGCTGAATTATATCTGTAATCACTTTTGCAATCTGAGGCAACATTTACAGGATTCCAGGGGTTAGGATGCGGACATCCTTGGCGGGGCAGAAGGTCAGTCTTCAGCTACCACACCTTGTGATATC
Source organism: Colobus angolensis palliatus (assembly GCF_000951035.1). Classification (NCBI taxonomy): domain Eukaryota; kingdom Metazoa; phylum Chordata; class Mammalia; order Primates; family Cercopithecidae; genus Colobus; species Colobus angolensis. Next base: position 101,422 of record NW_012120532.1, read on the forward strand.
TAAAATTTTTTTTATTTTTTCTCATGATTGGTATAGAATTCCAAGTACATAAGTTTTTGCTCATAACTTTGGAAATAGTGTTTCATTATCTTCTAACTGATTAGAAGTTTGACACCAGTCTAATTCTTATTCCTTGGTATATGGCTTGAGAAATTTTCCCCCTCTAAACTTCTGAGATCTTTTGCTTTAGTTGAATGTTACACTTGGCTTAAGCTGAGCATAAACTTAATTTATTAGTGTCCAGTTAAGTGTGATTAATGTTCATAGGCATGCCTCTAACGGGGATGTTACTTTTGCAAAATGGTTTCCAAATTGTAGGTTCCTACCCATTTAAGAGAAAGGGAGAAACAATGAAAGGAAGAAGGAAGGAATAAATAAAACAGAATGGAAAAATTCATAGTGCCATCTTCCAGTACTTGTAGTACGTATTGTTTCATGAGACATTTGTTTTACTTGTATGTGTGTGTGGTTTGTTAAAAATGTCCAAAACCACTACTTTAGCATGTATTTTGCTTCCTGTCTGAAATAAGGGCTGAAACAGAGGCTACAATTTTCACATTAAGAATTATTATTAAAAATTACATTAAGATATAAAATGTATTTGAGGAGAGGAGCATTTCTGGTTAGCTTTAGTTTAATGTTTTAAATAAAATTTTTTTGTTGCTCTATGACAGATTTTATTTTTAATAAGAAATAAGAAAGTGGCTAATATTGAGACACAAGATGAAAGCACATTATGAAGCTGCTTGTTTCAAGCCGCTGTTTGTTATCAGATGGAATGCTGGTGTAGGCTGGTGTGCCTCATAGTTGGGATGTAGCCTGAAAGGCGTATTTTCACCCTCAACAATGATTAGCTTTGTTTGAAAATATATAGTCTGTGTAACCACAGCAAGGTTTTTTTTCTCCCTTAGAAGAAGACAGAATGCATCTCAAACTTTTTCTTCTTGTGCTTGTTTCACAGATAGTTTAAAGTAGAGCTGCCTCTGCCTTTCTTTGTTTTAGTTAGTTGCAGAATGTGTGAGGTACCACCTAGCAGCACTCTTGGTGTGTTCGAGAACTATAAAATAATAATGAAATCTTGGAATAGATAAGTTACTCTATGAGGACCGAAGCTGTTGTTAACTCCCAGGGCCAGACTGATTATCTCACAAAGGGTAAAGTACTTTAAAAATTGATGTTGTTTATATTTTTAACATTCATCTGTCAAAATGTACCCTAGGAAAAATGGTCTGCTGTAAATTTTGTTTTATTGGAAATGAACTTTAGTAACTTTGTATGAATTTTTTCATTGCAACTTTGGTGTTAATTTAGTGACATTAAGATACAATGCCTGCTTTTAAAGCATATAATTCAGGAGGATACTGGATTCTTAAAAGTTGTTGGCAGATTAAATGGAAAAAGAGGTCATATTAGAATTGTATAGTTGTGAATTTTTAAAATGCTTCTTAAAAAATGTGATTATTTTCTCCCATAAATTGTGCTGAGATATTTTCCTGTATACTCGAGTATTTCCTGCACATTTGAGTATCCAAGTATCTTCTGATCCTTATTGCTTAAAATATGCCTCTTTTACTTTGAAACTTTGTTACATTACATATAAAAATCATAAAAATATTTTGATTTAATTTGGCTTAGATAATGTAATTTTTTTTTTTTTTTTTTTTTTTAAACAAACATCCTGGTGAAATGAGGGGACTGATATTTAAAGCAGTTAATCTAAGCCGGGTGCAGTGGCTCACTCCAGTAATCTCAGCACTTTGGGAGGCTGAGGTGGGTGGATCACCTGAGGTCAAGAGCTTCAGACCAGCCTGGCCAAACCCCATCTCTACTAAAAATACAAAAATTAGCTAGGTGAGTGGCTCACGCCTGTAGTCCCAGCTACTTGAGAGGCTGAGGCAGGAGAATCGCTTGAACCCGGGAGGTGGAGGTTGCAGTGAGCTGAGATCATACCACTGCATTTCAGTCTGGGTAACAGAGTGAGACCCCGTCTCAAAAAGAAAATAAAGTAGTTGATCTACATATTTCTGCACGTGGTTTTATTTTTAATAATAGGAACTTTTTCTTCAGCTACAATTATTTTAACACTCATTACTCTTTAATTGCTATAATATTTTGGCAACAAGTGGTATATTTCAAACCACATTTTTCCAAGTAAACTTTTATTTATGGATTTATCATACAAGGAGACCGTAAACATGGGGTGTGAATTGTTGGGATAATGTCCTGATTAAATTTTTATTTGATAATGATGTGACGTAAGTACCAACCAACACAGCTGCCGTTGTTTATAGGTGCCTGGAACTTTGTTCACATTTGCACACAGACACAAGACAGCTGTTGATAATCATTTGCAGTCACTGTTTTGGGGCACACTGTTGACTCTTTCAACAGAATTTCTAAATAAGTAATCAGAATGAAACCACAGGAAGTATTCTAGTGTAATTCTTAATAAACTTCAGACCAGATAGTATAAGCCATAATTATAGCAAACCGTACCTAAGGATATTGCTTATTACTGTGTGCCTTGCAATGCAGATTTTAAAATAATGTCTCTAAACTGAATATTGGCTAAGATTAACATTTTCATTTAGTTTCCTCAAAGAAACATATTTGGCTATATTTTCTAAACTGCGTTTGGCTTTAAATTCACTCTCCTTTTAGAATACATACATTAATATTATAAAATTTTCTCACCATGGGGAAACTCAGGGATAAGAAATTTCTAAGGGAGTTTAAAGATTGAGAATTTAGTTATTTGATTTAGAGTTAACTGTTCTGATCACTTTAAAGCACATCATATTTCTCCCAAAAAATCAGGATACAATTTCATCCGATTCCAATTAAGAAGTCCAGTATTTCCGGAAGTCTCTATAGACTGACAGTGATCTATGTAAAGCTTTATATTTTATAGTTTGCCACAATGACATTTTCTTGGGATACGTTGTGTCTTCACCTCCCAAGCCCAGCCCTTGCCTTTACACTTTTAAACTTTTCATTGTTATGTTGGAAATATACTTGTGATGCCTAGAACTGGTAGCAGGAATAAGAGACTGGTGTAAAAGACATTTCAGTAAAGCATTCATCTATTGAATTTGGCCTAATTACCAAAGAAATTAATGCTTTGCAGTTCTGATAATAGAAATGGAGTTTCATAAGTAGTCAGATTCTCTTAATTTGAATTTAATTTTTTTTTTTTTTTTTTTGAGACAGGGTTTCATTCTGTCACCCAGGCTGGAGTGCAGTGGCACGATCTCAGCTCATTGCAACCTCTGCCTCCTGGGTTCAGGCGATTCTCCTGCTTCAGCCTCCCAACTAGCTGGGACCACAGGCAGGCACCACTATGCCCAGCTAATTTTTGTATTTTTAGTAGAGACGAGGTTTCGCCATGTAGGCCAGGCTGGTCTCAAACTCCTGGCCTCAAGTGTTCCCCCTGCCATGGGATTACAGGTGTGAGCCACCACACCCAGCTTGATTTTAATTTCTGTTAATTTGCTTTCCCTATGCTTTGGTAGATGTGTGAGTATCATGTTTTAAAATTGGGCAACAGAAGAGGGAAAAAGGAATTGACAAAGGCTTGTAAGTCTAAAGTAGGATAGTGAATGTGTATGTAATTGAGTTGATTATCTCAGACTTCTGTTTGCATTAATTCACGGTGAAAATCTGAATAACTCATCTGTATTTTTATTTTACTGAATCACTCTGTTTACTTATCCACATATCCCCCCAAAGGAAAGCATATTCACATTTTGTAGTTTAACTGGGAAAAGCAGTGACATAGACATTTTTGTTTTCAAATAAGCTTTTACAAATTTACAACTTCCCACTCTGCTATTTTTGCTATTATAAACAACCTTGTGCTTGTTTGATGATCTCATTGGCATAAATCTATAGAGGCGGTAGTGCTGGCTTAAGGATATGTCTGTTTTCAGATTTTTTTATACTTATCAAATTACTTTCCAGAAAGATTTTATATATTTACATGTTTATCTTCATTGTAAGGAACTGTAGTGTCCTCACATTGTTGTCAACATTGAGTATTGTCAGTGCATTTTTTTGGTTAGTCTGAATAGGTGCAAAGTGATATTTTGAAACTTGTATTTCTTTAGTTATTAATGAGGTTGATTTTTTTTCTATGTCTTGATTTCATTTTAGATTTTATTTTTATCAGACCGATATTTGGCTTAAAGATTCAGCAATCTGTAAGACTTACTTTGAAAATAGCAGACTCCTGTATTTTTCACTGCCTGCTGCATAGAAGTAAGCACTCTCCACTGCCCTGGCTGATTCTTTTCCTGTGTGCCTCCATTGCGCTAGGTAACATGCCAGTATTGCTGCTTTGTGCATCTTCTGTTTTTGGCATTTCTGTTGGTTTCCTGCTTTGGAGAATGAGGATTTGGTTTTCCACCCTGCACCTGGCTCTGCTACACACATGCATGTCCCTTCAACTTTCAGGGATTTGACTTCCTTTACTCAGCTCCCTTGGTTTTAACCCCACCTCTCCTTAGGAACCACCATTTGCTTTGAGGAAGGGATTTCAAGAATCCCTATAGTTGCCATTTTAGTGAGGTTTTAGGAGAAATGGAGGTAAAAGCATGCGTTCCATCTGCCATCTGTAACTGGAAGTCCTTTTTCATGTCTTTAGTAATCATATTTATAAAGTAGTAATTAAAATTGTGGGCTGTGGAGTCAAGACTGTCTGGATTTGAAAACTGTCTTTGCTGTTTACTAGCTTTATGCCTGCGGACAAGTTGCTTAAAATCTCTAAGCCTCTTTTTTATCATTGGTGTAGGATTCATAATGATGCCTACCTTAGAGTGTCATGTGATAAGGCAGGGTAAAGTGCTTAGCACAGTATTTGCCGCCTGGCAGCATCTTACTGTCTACCAGGCACTTAATAAGAATGCAATATAGTTGCTACAGTTGTTACTGCTGTTGCTGCTTTTGGGAATTTCTTGCTCATAACCTTTGCCTAATTTTCTCTTAGAATGCTTTTTTTTTTTTTTTTTTTGTAAGAGATGCCTTTTATGTAGTCTGTTATTGATCTTTTTAAAAAGCTTATGGTATATATTCATACTATTTCATGTTATGATCTAGACTTTTGTTGTCAGATTTATGTTTTTGAAAGTCTCCTAGTGTTAATAAGGATGAAGAGTGTGTGTGTGTGTGTCTGTGTGTGTGTACACACACATATGTATGATAAAACCAGAGGCCTAGAGACCGGTTAGGAGATTGTTACAGCAGTTGAGGCTGTTGATAAAGAGAACTAAAAGGCCAAACAAAGACATATTTGATTCATGTAAAATAAATATTGTATCTTGTGCTAGTTTATTTTGTGGAGATCCAAGTTCCTTTACTTTCTAAAAGCCTTTTTGAATGTTCATCTCTTCTACCCAAGTGGGCTTCATCTGAAAACTTAGAGCTTTCAGTTTCAGTTTCTACTTAACATCAATTTCTATGAAATTTTAGATCCAGTATTGATTCATGAAGGATAAGATTTATCGTGTGCTAAGTTTATGCCTTAATAAACTTGCTTTTTTATTGAATATTACATGTATTGCTATTACAAAGTTGTAGTTACAAATACTTAACTCATCCTTTTATTTGATTTTGTTGATTTGTCATTTTAGGCAATATTCATTTTTTGTTTTATTTTTATTATGTCTTAGTTTCATAATTAATTAGCTTTATGATTCTTTCAATAACAGTTCATCTAAATTTGATGTCTTCTCTGCAGATTCAGACCAGGATGTAGCACTCAAACTTGCCCAGGAGCGAGCTGAAATAGTTGCTAAATATGACAGAGTAAGTATCCATATTTACACTTTGAGTGAGTTTTATTAGAAAAACCATATAAATAGAAATGGGTTTGCTTTTTGGAGAGCTTAAATTACAGAAGCAGTTTGTTTACTTCATGGGGACATAGAAGTCATCTTTCTTCTCTGACTTCATCTCCTTTCTTCCACCTTTTTCCACTTCAGTCTGTTGCTATTCCTCCAGCACACCAGGCTTGCTCCTCCTGCCTCAGGGCCTTTGCACTGGCTGTTGCCTCTGCCTCTGACACTTGTGTCCCAGATATCCTCATGCCTCATTGCCTCACATCTTTCGGATCTTCACCCACATGCTACTGTCTTACTGAGATCTCTGACCTCCCACCTCCCTGTTTAATGCCCCTGAACCCCAGCACTCTGTACACCTGCCGAGACTCTACATTCTAGGCAGGAATTTATTTTGTTTGATTTACTTTTGTATCCTAAATGCCTAGGACATTACCTGATTTACACTAGGCACTCAATAAATACTTGACTAAGTTAAGTGTATGGAATTACATGTCCATTGCGTTCATAATTTACATCTATTATAAATTTGCCATGGATCTTAGATTTATACAAGCATGTAGAATTTCCTTTAGCATTTTATCCTTATGTTGGTATGGAATCTGTTTTTTGATATTATAGAAAATCACAGTTATTGACAATTGACATACCTCCTTATAACTTACCTCCTGAGGTTTATAATGAGTTCTAGCAGTGATTTATAAATGTCATGTTTTGTATTTGTTTCACTTGCTTGTAATTATATATCTGTTCCTTTTGGTTATTTGTGAGGATAACAGGAGATGAAATCATAGAAAGCCACCTGCACTGTGCCCTGCTTCCATGAGGCATACAGGTGGTGCTCAGCAGTTATGTCCCCAGAGTTCATTTTTGGAACATCAAACACAGTTTCCTTCATTGTGATGAGGTTTCATTTTAGTCCATGAAAAACTTAGTTAACTTATTTAACTGCTTCACTCATTTAGAACCAGTGTCACTCTCATTCAAATGCTTGTGTGCAGTTTTTTCCCCACACAGTTAACACAGGCCAGGCATCGTGCTAGGCCTTGGGGATTCATAGAAGTGAGTGGCAGCACTCCTTGCCTTGCCTACAGGATGCTCACAGTGTGCTGAGAGGAGAACACACAAGCAGACAGATGGAGGTGTCCACAAGACAGTTGGGAGTTTGAGTCTGAAATTTGAGGGACTTGTATAGATAGTTATATTTGGGGTTTCTGCACTGATCAGTGTTAGTTAATAGTCTAAGAGTAAATGATACCTAGATTAAGAAGAGCAGCAGGCTGTGGACCGAACTCTGAGCACACCATCAATGATGAGTTACCCATGAAAAAGCCATTAGAAGAGTTGGCGGGGCACGAGGAGACTGTGAGAGTATGACGTCACAGGAGTTGGGAAGAGGGAGTGCGTGACACTGACAAGTACGCTTCAGAGATCCGTTAGATGAGGCTTGAAGAGCGTCCAGCAGATCTGACAGCTGGAAGGTCATTTTTGACCTTGGCAAGAGTAGTTTCAGGCTGGCATAGCTGTGAAGTAAAGAAATAGACGAGGAGCTTCCCTGCCTGCTTCTCTGAGGAGTTTACATAAAAAGGCAAAAAAAAAAAAAAAATCTCTTTTTCTGAGACGTTTGGTCTAGAACTGTAAGGTTCGGCAGTTTCTTCTTGAGTGGCTTCTCATCCCCATCGCTCTTCTTTCCTCATCAGCTTCCCCAAGGAACCCTGGTCTGATTCCGGCTTAGCTCCGCATCAGCTGCTGCTGACACACAGCACCTTCCAGAGTCATAACTAGGAAGTAGTGTTTATCTTGTCAAAAATAGTTGGGTTTAAAGGGGGGAAAAAAGTTAAGGCTTGTAATGCCTCACTTCCAACTCTTATTTTTAATAATACGTTAAAAATAGCTCTTATTTCTTCGTCCTTTTATTTTAAAAAATTATACAGTTTTGTAAACTGATTAACACCTATTTTTGTGCCTTATTTTAGGGACGAGAAGGTGCAGAGATTGAACCTTGGGAAGATGCTGATTACCTTGTTTACAAAGTCACAGATAGATTTGGCTTTTTACAGTAAGTCGCATAGATTGAAAGCTTGCTTTTTTGATTATAATGTTTCTGTGGTCACCTATTATACTGATTTTCTTTATTTTTAATATAATTGCTGTGAATAAGGAATAGTCTTACAATATGCTTTTTGGTACTAAATTCCTGGGTTTTTTAACAACTCTGTGATTAAAATTTAACTATGTTTAAGAATATAATTTTTAATATTTTTTGCAATTTAGTAAGAACATTAAGTGCAGTAGATGATATTAATAATTCAAGAGTTAAATGCAAATGGATAATTTGTATTTAAAAATAATTATAAAACATTTCATTCTGTACCAGTGCATTTTAAAAATAAATAGCAATTCGAACTTTAGTGTTATGCAGCCTAAAAATTAGCCTTGTAAAGAAATGCCATTCATCTTCCTTATAGTTATAAATGTATTCATAATATTGCTTCTCAAAATTAATTCCATTCATCCTGCATATGTTGTATAAAGAGTTGAGAGAGGCCTAGATCACATAAAGGAAAGCAGTTAAAATAATTTGGATCCTTAAAAACATCCTGCACATGATATGAATCTGTCTGTTCTGGTTCTGGTATTGTTTAATCAGATTCCTACAGGCTAGAGATTTCTAGTCATCTTTATACTTTGGTTCCATACAATTTAAGGATTAACTAAATTTTCATTCAACTGCGCTCTTTTCCAATTTCATTTATTATCAATAGGAAAAAAAAGCCAGGGCTGCTTATTTTATACTACATGATTAAAGTTTGAAGGAAAAACATTCATTTTTTGTATAGTTCACAGTAATGTACAGTCCTCTGACCTTATTTTCTCCTTTTTTTTTTATTTGAGTCTAGAATTTGTTTTGTTGTATTATGTTTTTCTGACAGTAAAACCAACCAGCCAACAAACAGAAACAGTTCCCGGAGCTGGAGAATGTGTGCTCTTCTTGTGGCTTTACTGTTTTCTGGTCATGTAGCCATTTTGTGCTTCATTTTTAAAACAGGAATTAGTTTATATACCTTTTTTTATGTACCTTCAGGTGTACTTAAGGCTTTGAAAAAGTAAAATATAAGAATACTTTTTAAAGTTCTGGACAAATATTAAGTGTTATTATACCTAATGACATTAGCTATCTGAAATGTTCTTCTGAGTAGTTATAATCAGAAAACTTTGTTTTGTTTTTGTAGAGACAGGTCTCGCCCTGTTTCTCAAACTCCTGGCCTCAAACAATCCTCCCACCTCTATAATCAGAAGGCTTTGAACTTCACTAGACTAACAGCAATATTTAACTGTGATGGAAATACTGTTCTTAAATTAAACCTCCACCCCTACTTTTTAAAAAAATCAAACTTGGCTACAAATGTGACAAGAAATGATTGCATATTTGTGTGGGTTAGTGTGCAGATCTGGGGTATGAAGACAATTTAAGCGTTAAGACTAGTAACACCAGTGGGTCCCAGACTTGCCTGCACATTAGAATCAGCTGAGAAATTGTTTAAATAGATTTCCAGGTCTTTCCTAGATTTTGATTCAGAAGATGGGAGACACCTCAGCTGATTTTGACCTTCCCAAGTGATTTTCTTGGGAATGAACAACTGTGCCAGATTTTTTATTTTTATTTTTTAAATCATAAGATGGTCCAGTATGGTTTAAAATACATATGGAAACCTGTGCGTTCCAAAAAGGATCTATTAATTACCTAAATTTTCTTTTCTTATCTTAATTGCTTAAAACAACATGAGCTGGGCCCTAGAAACAAGAGGGAGTTTTTTTTTTTTTTTTAACTGGCAAATGCTGTATTTGGCTTTTTAGCATTCTGGATTCCAATGTAAAATTCTAATTGCACAAGTACATTATTAACGTTTAAACACACCCATGTGATCACACATAGACAGTCCATTAATTTGGGGGAATTGAAAACATACCAAGTTAAAATGAATTTTAAGAAAAAACTGCATTCACAAATCTGAAAGGCATACAAAAATGAAATTGTAAGATAATGAATATAGGTGCCAGCTAAATTTCATGAAATATGCCTGCAAATGTGGATCCACTGATTTGTCCACACTTGTGGTAGTTGGGTGGGAAGACATTCCCCAGTGAAAGCATCCGGTCTCTCTGACTCTTGTCTACTGAGAAGCATTTCTGGGTATAAAACCGTATTTGAACTATTACAACCGTGAAATAAGTGGTTCTGACCCAGGAGCCTAGTCTGTATTTGGCAATCTTATTGCAGTCGGTTCTTTTGTATTTGTTTTTTCACTGTCTGTGCTAAGGTCCATTTGGGTCTAGTGGGGGAAAAGTGCTAATATTTATTGTACACTTACCGTGTGCTGAGCACTGTTCTATGCTCTTTACATGGAATAATTCAGTTATTCCCCTGAAAAGCTCTTTGGGGTAGGTACTGTTTTTGTCTTCCTCTTGTTAGGTGATGAAACTGAAGCACAGAGTTCAAGTAACTTGCCCACGTTGTATTGACAGTGAGCTTCAGGGTGTGGACCTTGGCAGTCTTCCTGCAGAGCTTGCGTTCTGAACTGCTACAGTATGCTGCCTGTTGCTGCTTTCTTGTATTTTAAATAAGAGAAATACAGAACAAGTGCTTTGAAATTCCTAGAAAGAAAGTTAAAGGGGGAAAACGAGGACCCAAAGAGAAGGATACGGTTTGAAATGAACACTGCTATTGAGATAAGCACTAAGATAGCTAAGCTCACTGCTTTTTTAAAAATAAAGTAGATTGGTACTCGTTCTCATACTATCACACTAATTTTATTTACTCCATGATGTGGTCCTAAAACAGGCAACACAAATGAACATAATGAAGCATAGAAATAGATATTAGGGTAATATCAAGCCTTAATACATTTCACCAAAATCAGTGATTTTTAGTACAATGAGTAGTTTAAGTAAAACATTTTCTCCAGATATTGTTACTAGTGGTTTTTATTGCTTGTCACCACAGACTGGAGTTTTATGCACTATTGAATAAAATCACTTGGCGTAAGCATTTAGATATTATTCCCTGTCACACCTTGATCAAAAGAGCATTTTTTTTCTACTGTCTCAGTTCTTTGGACTTTTTGATTCATTCTGCAATGAAATTGGGTTTTAAGTGTCAATGTTAACACAATAAAATGGCAAAAATAACTTTGTAACCTTTGTTGCCTGAGTTTATATCTAATTACAGTTTTAGAAGCTTAAATTACCTGTTATTATATGTGGAGTGACAGTAATTAACAAATACAGAACAACTTGGTTTTGGAATAGATTACACAATAAATATGAAGGCTGTTACCAAACCAACTGAGCTCTGCTAGATGAGCAACCTGTTTGTTTAGTACTCAGCAGTGAGGCGTTCTCCCCAGTGTGTGCCATGATGGAGGTAAAGCTGGAGAATGGAGAAACAGAGCTTGTTTAAGGAAGAAGTTGGAGAACTAACATTTTAATCAAAAATAGTCACTGCTAGTCTACTTAACAAAGAATGTTTGGTATTTGGATGATGAAAGATAATGTATTTAGATCACAAATGATTAATAGAAGAATTAGAAGGAAGTCATACCAGAAATAAAGAAGATAAAATTAATACCAAACTTTAGATTTTCAGCTACTTATCAAAATGTATATATTTATAAAATATAAATGTAGTTTACTATGACTGTATAAAATGACTGTATATGATATGCAGAATAAAGATGTGTTTGTTTTTAAAGAATATCATTGGCCAGGCATGGTGACTCACGCCTGTAATCCCAGCACTTTGGGAGGCTAAGGCAGGCAGATCACGAGATCAGGAGTTCGAGACCAGCCTGGCCAACATGGTGAAACCCCGTCTCTACTAAAAATACAAAAAATTAGCCGGGCGTGGTGGCGCAC
>NW_012120532.1:113346-122785 GCF_000951035.1 Colobus angolensis palliatus
TATATATATATATATACACACACACACATATAATTTTGATTACAAAGACTTGAGAACTCTTTCTACCAATCCTAAAAATTTTGACTGGGTTAAATTTAAACTTAGATAAAATTTACTTTAAAAACAAAAATAAAATTTAGTCAATGTAGTCAACTAACTTTTATGTTTCCCAATGAAAGTTAATCTTATAGTTAACATGAATACTCCGCCTAGCTGTTGAGAGGTTATAGGCACATAAACTCTAATTAGTAATACTTTCAAAGTTTAAGAGTAGATAAACAATGTATCTAGTTAAGGTCTCTCTCTTTCCAGGGATGACTGTCTTATGGTTTTCCCTTACTGTATTTCTGTGAGATATAGGTACTTGCTATCAGCTTGGTGTTTTCTTAAAGCAGCCTTTAGGTGCCCTTAAGCTCTTGTTCTCTAAGGCAGGGTTTGTCAAACATTTTCTGTAAAGAGCCAGATATGAAGAATCTTTGGCTTTGTAGGTCATACAGTCTTTGTCACAACTGCTCAACTCTGCTGTTGCAGCATGAAAACAACCAGAGACAACACATTCATGGCCGAGTGTGACAACGTTCCATTAAAACTTTACAAAAACACACAGTGGGCCAGATTTGGCCTATGCACCATAGTTTGCTGACCTAAAGGAATTCTGTGCATTCGCCCAGATTGTGGTCCTTCTTTTCTCTCCTCCACTTGAAGGATATTTAGGCACGGTAAGGATGCATCCATGTCTGCAGGCATGTGTTCATCCTCCTGTTCATACCTTCATTCAGCACCATTTACTGAGCTCTTCCCGCATGCCAACGTGCGTGTTCTGGACATTACAGGGAGCTCTTGGTAAGCAACAGCAGTGTCGTCCTCAGAAGGGTGTGAAAGTTAAGCCTGTGCTGGCACAGAGACTTGAGGGGGAAAAGCTCTGTGGAGATTGGTATGCACACAGCAGATTCGCCACGAAAAGTTTTAGACGTGGAGAAATCATGCCAGAACATCTGTATAGGAAAGCTGGACCACATACTTACTCTGTCATCCATCTATGAGGTCTGAAGACTTTTTTATTTTTAATCAGTTTTGTTTCTTCTTGAGAATTGTTTTCTCAGCCTCCATCCCTTTTCTTCATATACTTTTGCATGGTCTAAGATCTTGTCTGTCTGAAGTAGAACCCACTGAATTAGTGCTAAACATCTCTCTGTTAGGCTGAGTGACTAAGTGAAAATATTAGTTTTATTATCTGTGAAATGCGAGATTTGGACTCTGAGATCTCTTTTGGCTGTTACTCTTTTTTGTTAGTTTTGTGGCAGTTGTAATCGTTCACCTGAGGACTCCTCATAGTAGAAAAAGAATGCCTTTGAAAATACCGAACTGGTGAATACTGCTCTATCATGCTCTTCAAGGTAGTATATTATTTGATCTCACGAGAAACTAAGGCAAGAATATAAACACAGTGTTGCCAAAACAGTACTACTGAGAAGGCTACTCAAAGTGCATAGCTTTGTTTATGAATAGCATGTGGTTTTTATATTACTGACAGTTAATACAAGAATCTCAGAATATTTTATATTAGAGATAATATCACAAATATATCAGAAATGAATTTGATCTTTTGGTGTATATTTAAAAAATAATCTCTTGAAATTTTGACAGGGAAGTATTCTTCTTCCTTTCTTTTTTTTTTTTCGGAGATCGAATTTTGCTCTTCTTGCCCAGGCTGGAGTGCAGTGTGCGCGGTCTCAGCTCACTGCAACCTCCACCTTCCGGGTTCAAGTGATTCTCCTGTCTCAGCCTCCCAGGTAGCTGGGATTACAGGTACCTGCCACCATGCCTGTTTAATTTTTGTATTTTTAGCAGGGATGGGGTTTCACCATATTGGGCAGGTTGGTCTTGAACTTCTGGCCTCAGGTGATCCGCCTGCCTCAGCCTCCCAAAGTGTTGGGATTACAGGTGTGAGCCACCACACCTAGCCAAGCATTCTTTATTGTACTGAATAAAGTTTTCTCTTTAAATTCACAAGTCTATTGGAGGCAGTTTGTTCCTTATGCTATTTTTTTAAACAATCATTGATTATAGACCGTAGTTTGAACCAAGAGTGGAGGTGGTGGTCTAAAGCAGAGGGTGGCAAGCTGTGGCCTGTGGACCAGATCCAGCTCACCACCTATTTTTGTAAAAGTTTTGTGGGAACAGAGCCACACTTGATTTACGTAGTGTCTGTGGTTGCTTTTGTACTATGACATCAGAGCTGAATAGTTGTGAAAAAGATGGTGTGGCCCAGAAAGCCTCAAATACTTACTGTTTAAATATTTATCCTGCTAGAAGAAGTTTGCTCACTCCTAGTCTGGAGCATTGATGTCCAGTGGACCTTTCTGCAGTGATGGAAATGTTCTATATCTGTACCATTCAATATGGTAGCTTTTAGCTACGTGACATTCATGCACTTGAACTGTGCCTAGTGAGACTAACTCAGTGTTAAAGTCAATTAAATTTTAATGTTAGTTTTTTCTTTTATTAATAAATGTGTCTTGTGGCTACTGTATTTGACAGTTCAGGGCTGGATTTTGAAGATGGGGGTGCCCTGTGGTTCTAGAGTAGCTATTGTTTCATATTGAATTCAGCGAATGGAAACTTATGTACTTCTTGTGATGACAAATAAGTATTGTATATCTTATATACCTATAAGTGTATGAGCTTTTAAAAGTTTGTTTTGATTTCAACAATTTCATATAATACTGTTTTTCCTCTGCAGTGAGGAGGCGCTCCCAGATCATAATGCAGCTGTGGAACGGGTAAGTCCCGCTCTTGATTTATTTACAGTTACTGGTGAATTGCCTTTGTTAGAAGAATAGAATTGACCACGTTTGTGATTTTAAGTGCCATATTATATGGAAATGGTACAGTCATTGTTAGATTTTGGACCTCATTATGTCACTGTAAGATAGTAATAATGGTGAAATAATTTTAGGAGATTTTAGGAGATTCTGATAGGTGCTTGAAAGACTTCATTCTAGACTGGCAGGTCCCAATCTAGGTGTGCTTCAGAACAGAGAGGCTTTGAGAGCACAGCTGGCCGGGTCCCCCCTCAGTCTATGAAATCAGCCTCTCTGGGGAGGAGCCTCTTGGTAGGTAATTTTTAAAGGCTTCACAAGTGATTCTCATGTACCCTGTGGCAAATAAAGCACCATTCTAGACCAGCAGCTCTTTGAAACATGACTGTTCCATGAGATTTTAGTAAATTTCTTATAAGAACCAAAATCATTTTCTGTGGGTCAGTATTTTAGTATTTTAAGTACTTAGAGAAGTGTTACATAGTAAACTTGTCAACAGTTTAAAATCTTTCCTTGTTATACATAGCAAGGAACTGGTTTCACACCCAGGCATGCCTTTGAAGTAGTGACGGAATGTTTTAAGGTTGCTTGAAATCTCCCTTCTCCTCCCCACTTTTTCTGTACCAAAAAATGAACTGTAGAATGAAAGTGGGGGTATTGACTGGGATTTTTATCAGTTCATATATGTTTGATGAGGACAAGGGGCTGAATTTCAGATAATGAAGGTGAAATTGGAATTGGAATTTGAAAAATATTTTAGAAAATCTTCCTGATATCAAACTTTTCTGAAAATCAAAACTGTAGCAAAACCTTAAGATGTAGATGAAATTGCCATTTTACGTATATAGAGAACCCTATAGGCAGACCTGCAGTTGAATTCTTTTGTGACTGCTTGGTTCTCTCTCAGTATCATAACCTAGAGGTTTCAGCAAATGAATATCTTTCTTTTAATATCTACATTATTGAATAGCAACTGTGTATCAAGCACTGGCCTAGTTCTGCATAGAATGCTAGGATTAAATAAGACATAGTTTCTGCCTTGGAGAAGCTCACATCCAGTGACTACAGGAAGATCCAGTATGACAACAGGTAGGAGATGACTGGTGGCTTGGTGGGGCCCTAGTGTATGTGAAATGCAGTGGCAGTGCAGGTGGAGGGGAAAGGCAGATTCTTTGTTGCTGAGGAATGACTGAGAAGGAAGTAATGACTAAGGGTGAGAACTTAGTAATGCTGCCCCTGTGAACTTTGTGGCAGTCCGCCTTGGATAGGAACATAAGGATTTGTTCCCACCCTCTGACTATGATCTCTCTTTTGGACTGAATTAATGTAATGAATTCTTTATAAAACTAAATATATTGACGTAAAGACTGCCAGAGATTGTCCCTTCAAGTGTTACAGTGTCTTTTATTTGAGAAATCAGGAAGAGTTGGAAGATATCTTTAACAAAAGATATCCACATTTGGCAAAATAAAAATCTGGCAATCCAGTATTGACTTCTCTCTCTAACACTCCCCTCCCCCTTTTGTGATTTCCTGGTCCAGAAAGTTTGAAAGTCTTCAGATCAGTGATTTAAATGATTCAATAAATGGGGCGGTAAAGAAAAGAAGAAATACCAGACACAGAAGGATGCAAGCTTGAGGAATATTGTTTTTCAAAATTTTTTATTAGTTTTTTAAGAGACGTGCCTATACAGTAAATGACCTCTTAATGCAGTTAGGCTTATAATTAATTGATTGTTTTCTCCAAAAAGTTTAATTTAATGAGGAATCACTAAAAAATGATCTATGCATACCTTAGTAATTTATTTTAAAATAAGATATAACTTTATATTCACTATCAATCTTTTATTTGGGGGTGGGGACAGGATTCAGAGGCTGTTAATTGGGTTTCCCTAAGGCCTTTTGTACGGAAACTGCACTAATATGACATACTGCCTTTTACAATTTCGGTTTCTTTAAAGTGGAATGAGAACTTAGCCACATGCAAAACAGTCTAAGACTGGAAACCTCTTAGTTTATCAGGATTTCTCCCAAGTTCTTCAGGTTTGAGTTAAGTTCTTGTGTTCTGTGGTGACTGCCTAGTCCTAGTAGCCAAGTTCTACTATTTCCAGGAAATGAATAAAAAAAAAGTTTACATTTTAAAAGTGGAATAAAATCTAGAAATGATAGTCTTGCTGCATTCAAGTGTATGCTCTTGAAGCATGCTCTTATTTCCATTGGGGAAGACTTGTACACTAGTACATAGTCGGGTAATCACAGCTTTCCTTCCAGCTTTGCCAATGTGTTATTTTACATAAGGCAGTTCTCTGTTTAAAATAGGAAGAGTAGTATACAGTCCTTCCTAAGAGGATTAGTATTGGTGTTTACTAAGTGCTTTGGTTTCCCCCAAACAGGCACTTAAGCACATAAACAAACATTATATTTACTCTGTAGAGAACAGTATTAATAATGGATTATATTGTTTCATTGAGCTTATTGATGATTTTAATAAGGAGGAACAGATACGTAAAACTATGTATTTTCATAGATTCAGCTATCCCTTCATGTAGTGCAATCTTTTGCATTGTGTATAGAATATTGGAACCTATTTATATCTTAAAAAAATCTTAATGTAGTATGAAATCTTATTCAAGATACGTGACTGACAGACTTTCCAATGTCAGGGTGTTCTGTAAAAACAGACACATTTCTTTTTGTGCTTCCTGTCTTCTTCTGACCTCTGCTGGTGAGGTCTAGGCATGCCTGACTCCCATCAACTTTGTCCTCACTCACAAGTCCTAACTGAAACGAAAAACAAACTCTAAGATAGGGAAAAACCAAACTGTTTTTCCTACTCCCGTACTTGACACAGCACAGAATACTTCTGGTTACCAAGATATGTGTTGGTTTTTCCCCAAGTGTACATAAATGTATTTTCTACAATTTAACTCAATTCTGCCACTAACCAGAGTAGGTGCAGACCTCACAGGTTAAGAGCTCACTTTCATAAGATTGCCTGTCACATCCGAAGCCAGTTGAAAGCCTCAAGTTATCACCTGTGAGGGGCTATAAATTAGAGGTTCCCACGACCTCCAAGAGGGAAGTGGGGTAGAGATCATACAGTTCTTATTATATCGCAATACACACTAATGTTCAAATAGAGCCATTAAAGCATCTGAAGACTTGAATCTGAGCAAATCCCAAGATTTCTTATTCTACAGAGAAGGCTATGTAATATCCATCCATGAATTGTGTATGTGCCTAGCCTTTACTATCTGAATTATTAGCCATGTTAATAGTGGGAAGGGCCTGGGACCAGATAGAAGACAAAGCTATGTAGATGATTCAACAAATGATTATTGAGTACTTACTGTTCAGCTGGTCCTGTACAGGGTTGAAAATGTAGTCTCAGATCCCTGGAGGTTGAGAGGTAACAAAGAAGATACTGGTCCCAGTTTTAATCCTTCCACCCTCCTTGCCCCAGTAGGAGAGGCCAGTTCTGACTTACAGGCAACATCAACTTAAGACAATAGGGTATGATATCATAAACTTTAAACAGAAGTTTAGCTCTTCCCTGGAAACAGCTCATGGGAAGAAAAGTATACAGCAGTGTAGCATGTTCTTAGCCAGGAGAGGTAATGGAGAGATAGCAGAGGGAGTAGAGGTGGAGATGATGGCCTTTGCATTATTTTCCTTGGCTGCGTGTTAGCTCTGACATTCTGAGAGAAGTAGAACTTTCTTATGTCAGGATCTTCTATACAATTTTAAAAATTTCATTGGTGAGAAGCACATCCAGTGCGCAAAATTTAGTTTTGAACATCCTCTCCACTAAAGGGAATCCCAGATTCTTGAACTGATGGCTGATTCCAGGTTGGGATAGGGAGAGTATAAGGTGGGCCAAAAATCATTTTGTACCAGAACACTAAGAAATGGTAAAAGACAAATAGGGCATATCAAAAGGACAAATTTGAAGGGGAGAAATTACCACTCAGACGGGAAGCAGTCTAACCCACCTCCCAGGGGACAGTTTGAGGTTCAAAAAGAATAATAATGATAATGGATTATAATACATGAAATCAAATAATTCTTTAGACTGTAGTGATATTGAAAGGGGAGAAGCTAGAAAAGAAACTTTTTAATGTCCAAAGTTAATAATGTCATTTAATAATATAGAAGGAGTGATAGAAAAAAAACCCAAACACCATTTTACCACCATCACAGTCATAAGTGATTCAGGTAGGGATCATCAATGGATGATGAGACCATTGGGTAGAGTTGTTAAGGAACACGACATGCACCCTGTCTCAAAGTATATCACATGGATTATTTATTAGCTACAAAAGGGAATTTCTCTATTAATGGAAAAATTGGGCAAATACCTTTACTGAATGATGAAACTGTAGCATCATCATTGAAAGTGGTACAGCTTGGTATCATGTGCATCTGATATGATGTGGTGGGAAAGACAACATAATTGGGTGATAATCCTGCTAAAATCCAGAGGAGCCAATCACACCATGCCAGATAGTGTGGCCTGGACTTTTCAAAATGTCAGTGTCATCGAAGACAAAGGCCAGGGCACTTTGGGGACATGGCAGCAAAGGCAATGCAGAATGCATGATTGGATTCCGAGTTGCCCACACCACAGAAAAAAACAGCTTACTGTGAAGGACAGTCTTGGGACAAGTGGGGAATTTGGTGTATGGGCTCTTTATGAGGTAGTAATCAGTTTTAAATTTCTTGGGTATAATGGTACTGGAATCATGTAGGATAATGTGTTTTCTTTCTTAGGCAATACGTACTTGAAATATTTAGGGATGAACTATTCATGTCGTGATTTTCTAATGATCAGTTACCCCTAAAAACCCAAACAGTATAAATGGAATCTAGCAAAAGGTTAATAATCTGTGAATCTCATGAAGCATTTATGTGACATGCTATTCTCTCAACTTTTCTGTAGGTTTGAAATATTTCAAAATAAAAATTGAGAGAAGTAAGATGTTTGTGTATGAAGCCAACAGAATTATTTAATATCAGTTTCACATAGGCTGTTAACATCAGCAGCTCTGCCTTTTGGCAACACTTTGAAAAGTGTTACCCACATGATGGAATAATTCCGTTTCTACCGTTCTGCCACATACGGGATATTATTAACTTCTGGTTCCTTCTGTATTACAGAGATCACATTGCTATCAGAAATAACATTCTGGCTTCAATCTGTCTGTTCATATTCATTCTACTTCCCACCCCTCCACCTTGAGACCACAGAATGTTACTAATTCCTTCATAGTGTTCAGTTTTTTTTCTTATGTAAATTCTGTTTAAGTTTTAAATGCTTAACTTTTCTTATATAACAACCACTGTATTAGGTGATAAAAACACGAACATACCCAGTCTCTATAGTCAAGGAGTTCATACATTGATAATACAGTTTGGGCATTTAGGCCAACTAGAACACAGATGTTAGGTGCTGTAACAATGATCAAAATAATTCTCAATTTATAGATGAGACAATTAAGGTGCAGAAGGATTAAGTAGTTTGCCCCCAAATAAAACAGCATGGGACAGAACCCAGATTTGAACCCAGGTCGTCTGGGTCTTGAATCCATGCCATGGAATGCTAAGGGAACAGTTGGTTTTGTTCCTTGGAACATGCTTGGAACATGGAGAGAACTGGGAAAGGTTCCAGGCATTGGACATTTGACCTAGGTCTTGAGAGGATGCATAGGATTTTACCAAATGATGGTGAGAAAATCACAGGGAGACAAATAGGAAACATTTGTCACAAAGGCTGAAAATGCATTGTGTATGGGAATGACAAATAGTTCAGGGTGGCCAGATCACAGAAGTAGCAGGAGGTAGAACTAGAAGGTAAATTGGGGCTGCATTCTGAAAGGCTACTCATATGTGCTATGCTAAGAAATTTGAACTTTACTTCTAGAAAATGGGTAGCCATTGAAGGGTTGTGGGACATGTGTGAAGGGTTGTGGTAGCAGTGTGGAAGCCGGAGTGAAGACAAGGATCCCAGCAGGGAGTTTCTGTTTTCATCCAGGAACTCTGATTACCTGAACGGGGCAGAGGACAGGATGGAAGCAGGAGACACAACATGGACCCAGCAGAGTGTGATTTGGGGATGGGAAGTGAGAGAAAAGGAGGACTTAGTGAGTAGTGATGGTGTTAGTTCATGTCAGGGACAGAAGCATACTAGCAGCATGTTTGGGAAAATAGTTTCAGTTACTGTTGACTTTAAAGTCTCTGTTGAACTTGAAGTGGAGTTTCTAATACGCTATTATATTCCAGTTTTGTCTTGTTGTGATTGAGTCTGTGGCAAGATGACATTCCTTAGCTTATTTTTCTGGGGCACTTAAGTTCACATTTGTTACATGTAAATATGTTTTCAGTTACTTCTTCAAAATAGTTGCTAGAATAGTTAGCTTCAACATCTTTGGTGAGAAAGTATATTTCATCTATGAATTATAGATTCATGGTTGGGGGAAAAAGACTGTCATGTGCATTCAAGTTTGGTATTGTTAAATGGACAACATTATGGAGTTAACACTTAAATTTGATTGAATACTGATACATAATTTCAGAATTCTGTAGCTTCCCAAGGGGTGTGTGTATATATATAATATATAT
>NW_012120532.1:122874-141037 GCF_000951035.1 Colobus angolensis palliatus
TATATTATTTTATTTTATTTTATTTTTTTCCTGTAGGGGAAAGAAAGCATACTTAATGGTCCTTAAATTTTTTTTTTGTATGTGTGTGTTTTGTTCTTGCAGTGTGGGAATGTATAGCATTTAAAGTAATCTGTATATATGATAATCATCAGAATGCAAAAGTGTGCCTTTAAAAAAATGACTACTTCCTAAAGTTATTCATTGATAATTCATGGTCATAGAAATGAAAGATAGCAAGAGACCTACAAGATCTCAGCAGGGTTGTTCCTGGCAAAGTGTATGTTATTATACTCTTGGGTTGGCTTGAACTATTTGGTGTTTTCCTGTTGGTGGAAAAAAGGATTATGCTTTGAAGAAGTCAGGGGAGAAAGTGCAGAAGAACAAAAAATACCAAATGGCAATTTAGATCAATCTTAATTTTTCACAGCTTTGCCTTCTCTAAAGTCACATTTAGCAGAAACATTAATTAGATTTCAGTGCCCCACTGAGTTTTAAAATTAAACATATTTCTGGAACCATCTGCAACATTTTATCACTAATAATATAATGAGGAATATGCTTAGCCTTTTGAAAAATGCGAATTATAAAATAATATCTTTTGCTCATGAGTGCTCATCTTTTGTGAGAAACCCATAAAAAATTGTAAAAAAGAAATAATTTAAGAGTTTTAAGAATATGCCTAAAATTGAAATTCTATAAAAATGTTCTCATTGGTGAGATACTTTTCCTAAATTCAGGATTTTCTTTGGAATTTTCTGCTGCTTTTAGGTCTAAAAATATTAGTGGTGAGGCATATATGCCATCTGCCAGCATAATGCCTGCCTGTTTGAGGCTGGATTGCAGACAGTCAGTAAGGAGCTGCTGCTTCCATCCAGGAATGATGATTGCCTAAACTAGGGCAGAGGACAGGATGGGAGCCAGAGATGTGGTGGCTCGGAGTGTATGTCCTGGAGCCAGGCCGCCTGACTTTGAATCCGTCTTCTACCACTTACTAGAGGGGTGACTTGGGACAAATCCCTTAAGCCCTTTGTGCCTCTGTTTCCTCATTGTAAAATGGTGACGATCATACCTACCTCGTGGGGTGGCAGTGAGCGTGCATCCTTGAGCATAAAATGATTTCCTTTTCTGGGTAGACTTGTATTTCCATTGCTTTTTATTCATATACTTACTACACTCATGGGTCCAGGTACTTAGGAAAAAATATTCCTTCTCCTGGAAGCCAAAGAAGTGAAGAGCGAGCATTTTCCATCTCACTTTCCCCATTCCCCAGCCTTGCCCCTCAATTTCACTTGAGTGGGCACACAAGAGACCTCCCCCAACTTTGGCAGCCTGGTGTCCTGAGGCTTTTGTAAACCGTTTGGAGCTGCTGTCAGCCCCTGCTGTCTCAAAAATACACGCATTCTCACGGCCGCCTAGAACATTCTTTCCCACATTGCATTTGATTAAAAACCCTAATAATCTCTCTGTTCCTCATTTTGGGATCATTTTCTCTGGCATGCCTAGGTGGATTTGACTGCCCCTTCTGCGTGGCCCTTCCTGCCAGTACCAGTGCCTGCTACAACGCAGTGTGTTCCTTGTCCATTGTCCTTAGCACCTGGTCAAATTTCCTTAGGGCAGCAACTAGTACTTAATATTTTTTTAATAGTTTTCCTTTAGCATAAGGCTCGTTACACATTAATCTTTCCATAAATAAATAAACAACCACTTTTGCTTTTAAAAAACTAACTCTCACTAAAAACGTCAATATACTAGAATTCAGTAAAATAAGATAGAGAATTAAATTTCAAAGTTGTGTTTTTGTTCCTTTGTAAAATATTTCAAAACATTAAAAAAAATTTTTTTTGTTTAAATTTGTAGAATACACAATATTTTGGTTACTTTTAAAGTCTTGGAAAATTTAAATAATATCTTTATCTTTTTACCTAGATAGAGCATTTCCTATTAATCTTAACTTTAGCTATGGACTAGTATTGATACAGTTCTGAGATTATCCAACTTTTTAAAAGTTAGATAGGGAATCTGCTAATATAGCATAACTTTTTAGTTCTTTTTTTAGCAGCATTTTCTTTGAAGTGTTTTATAATTTGTAAGTAAAGAAACGAACAATAACAATGAATTTCAATTTTATTTTAGCAAAAGCACCTGGAAATTGAAAGAACTACCAAATGGCTGAAAATGCTGAAAGGATGGGAAAAATACAAGAACACTGAAAAGGTAATTTAAAATAATGTTATTTCCATATGAAACTATATAAACTCAATGTGGATTTTCCTAGTAGAAGTTCTTCTTTAATTATAAGAGTATTACATTCATATTTGGTTTTGAAATTTTGGTTTAATTTAGCCGTATGCCTCAAATTAGGAGTTTTTATATTGTAAGTAACATAATACCCAATTCAAATTGGTTTCAACATTTGAGAGTGTGTGTTGGATGGTTCAGAGGTGGGATGGGTTTCAGGAGTGATTTAATTCAGCTGCTTATTGAAGTTGCCTGTGCCATAATTTCTTCCATCTCTTCTCTGCCTTCTGCACTGTCAGCTCCATCTTGAGGTTGGCTTCCCTTTGAGGTCAGAATCACTGGAGCAGTTCCAGGCTTTATATCCACAGGTCATACTGCTCAGAAAGAGAGAGGGTTAGCCTCTGGAAGCATTCCCTCAAGTAGAAGCAATCTTCTTTTTCAAAAGCTTCTAGCAAACCTCCCTTTTAATCTTTCTGCCTTGCATTGAGTTTGTGCTAAGTTAATTAGAGAAAATTACTGACATATATTAATATCACCAGGCGTCTCATCAGAGAAGTCTTTAAACAGTGGGAAGATGTCAAGCTCCTGGTGGTGGAAGTTTTCCAAAGCTGTAAGTTTTATTTGAAAGGTCAGATATCATCAGTGGCAGTAAATACTCTTATCAGTTATCTTCCTTCAAGTGACAGGCTCATTTAAGATATTTTTGAGAAAATGCCTGCCAAATACCCAATGCTGAGTGACAGTTGCTTAGTTATTCTTTCAAGTAATAACAGTGTTTTGTGAAAATGTTCATGATTCAAACAATTTCATTGTAAGCGCTTTTTCTTGAGACAATCATTGCACTTGCATAACTTTTTAGTTCTTTTTTTAGCAGCATTTTCTTTGAAGTGTTTTATAATTTGTAAGTAAAGAAACGAACAATAACAATGAATTTCAATTTTACTCTGTGTTGTGCAGCACAGAGCTCCGTATGTACCTCCCGTGTCATCACGCCTCGTTATGTTAATGAGACCTCTATCAAAGGTTGATATTTAATCAAGTTAACACTTTTTACTGCATCATCGAGGGCATTCTTAATTTAAACTGACTTTTTAAAACATGGAGTGAGGAATCACTGATTCTATAGTACAGCATTACTGCTGCCTTCATTTGTGCCAAGAGCTGGCAGTTTTTACCACCATAGCTTTTCTATGATCAGTGCAAAAGTTTCACCATAGCTTTTTTAAGATCAGTGCGAAAGCCAGCGCTGTAAAAAGAAATAGTTTTATTATGAAAATCGTTTTTATTTCATGGGCTATATTTTAACACTGACATCTAAGCCTCAGTTTCCTCATCTGCAGAATGGAGATAATAGTGTCCCATTTCAAAGGGACAAAAAGATTTCATGATTTAATGCATGTAAAGCACTTAGCATTATACCTTACATAGAATAAGCATTCAGTAAATGTTAACTACCCCTATTAATTTCTCGAAGGAAGGGCTGAACAATAAAAAACATTTTAAAGGAAAAAAAGAAATCTTACTTAGTCCTGCCAGCAAAACACAACTGAGTTAACTGTTGGGATTTCTGTCCATTTCCTCACACTTTTTTCAATGTAATCCTTTCTTTTCCCTTTTTGTATAGGTACAAATTATCTTATGTCAACATTTGCCAATAAGAATTCCAAGGAGCGTGAGTTTCTTGGGTTCTGCTAGTTCAACAGAAGCAGTAGTATAGCCTGATGGTGAAGAGGCAGATTCTAGAGGCAGACTATCACGGGTCAAACCCCAGCTCTGCTACTTCGTAGCCACGTGACATTGGGAAAGGCATTTAACTTTTTTCTGCTGTGCTACCTACCCCATTAGGCTTGTTGTGAGGATTAAATAAATTAGTTTATGGAGAGCATAGAATAGTGCTAGGCACTTAGTATGCAGTCAGTATGTGTTGCTTATTATTAAATGAGGAAAGGGCTCTCTGGTTAAATAAAGTTGGGAAAACCTGAGCTAAACAAAATTAAGCGAGATTTCTTTCTTTACTGTAGGATTATTTGGTCTTTAATATGAGGTATGAATTTTTAAGAGGGATCTTAAATCACATGAAACTTAACCATGGGAATCTTTTTGACATGGGTATCTTACAGAGCTAATGAACCTTTTCTTTTTGAGCATACTAAATATCTTTAGTCAGGCTCTTATATTACTTTATTTTCGTCAGGAGTGAGTTCATTTGGGGTTGTTGATTTTATTAACTGGCTGTTATTAGCATAAGGTTTGAACTCAGGATGTTTCTAAGGACTGGGTTCAAAGTAGAATATTAGTTACAACATCTGTTCTCTTGTTTAATATTTTGCAGTCTCACATTGGCCTACATTTGACAACTATTTTACATCTTTGTGGAAAGATTGCTCAAGTGGTAATTACAGGGTAGATTTCAATGCATTGCACCTATCCTTTAATCTCACATCCATTCTAATAAAATATTTGTAGAATTATATGACTTTATGTTCTTCTCTGGTATACATATGCCTATGAAAGTATGTAAGCCTCTCTAAAAATGAGCAATTCTACTGGGCTATTATTCTGACAGCAACTCTGGCTAATGCAGTTCCCATTAAGAGAGATTTTAGCAGTGCCATTTCTTTGAAGTATAATTTTGAAGCACTCTCCCATAACTATAATGCTAGAATCATTTGATGATATATATGGCCCAATTTAGTGTGAAACAGAATGCACCTTCTAAAAGAATTACTGCTTTCAATTCACACCTGGTTTTAAATTGCATTCAAGTAAAAAAGCTAGCATTTTTTTTCTTGTCTTTCAAGGAGAAGTGTGTTTTCTCTCCACAGATTACTTACTTATATAGTAGTAATACAGAGAAATTCTAAAAACATTTGAAATAAAAATATAGCTCTGGTAGGGAATATTTGGATTTTTAGAACCCAGCTTTAATGAAAAAAAAAAAAAAATTCCATTAAGGTTGTTTATGTTGCCTCTGTTCTCACAGTGACTGGCTCCCTATGTACAGTAGTATTGTATTGTTAATTTTTTGTTTGTTTGTTTGTTTGTTTTTGAGAGACAGGGTCTCTGTTGCCCAGGCTGGGGTGCAGTTGCGCAATTACAGTTCTCTGCAGCCTGCAGCTCCTGGGCTTAAGTGATTGTCCTACCTCAGCCTCCCAAGTAGCTGGGACCATAGGCAAGCACCACCATGCCTGCTAATTGAAAAAAAAAAATGTTTTTTGTTTGTTTGTTTTGTGGAGACAGAGTCTTGCTATGTTGCTCAAGCTGGTCTCAAATTCCTGGCGTCAAATGATTATCCTGCCTCAGCCTCCAAAAGCATTGGAATTACAGGAAGGAGCCACTGTGCCCAGCCTGTATTTTAAAAATACAGTCTATGAAGTGAAGTTATCTCTGTTAAGTGGAGACCATTATGATTTAACTGGTCATGATATACTTGAAATGGAGGCATATTGCTTAGAAATAAATTTCTTAAGGTTACACAGCTTGTTAGCAACAAGCAAAAGAATGTCCAGACTGTACCATCTTTTATGCCAGATTTCCCTTTTGGTGTCTGTCAGGGAAGTAGAATGTAGTTAACACAGTAGGGCCTTGTGGATGGTTTAAAACTTTTTTAGATGCAGATTTGGGAGACTTGTTGCTGTTTGAAGGCAGAAACAAAGGAGCCAGTGGAGCAGGGATGATGAGAGAAAATGGAGAGGCAGTAAAAAGCATAAGCAGCTCGAGTGAGCCTCTGTTTCATGGCGCACACTCGCACAAAACTCAGCCAGACTTGCTGGGCTGAAAAGTTTACTCACTGGCAGTCATAATGATGTGGATTGCACACTTGTCACTGAATCACCAAGGTTTAGAAATAGGTACTGAAAACATTAGTCATTTGTTGGAATTTTTTTTTAAGTTGATAGATTTTTAAATGTTTCTGGGAGACTACTGTAGACTTTTTAAAGATTTTATGTATCATATCTATGAAATAAATTTGTAGAAGAATCTTAAAAGTAATACTTTTCAAATTGGAATACTGAAATGTTGTTACAATTCAATATGTAGAAGTTCTTTATCATGGTTGTTAAGAGTATGGATTCTGAAGTCAGACTCAGACTGAATTTGAGTCCTTGTGACGCAGTTTCTTTTGAGCTAGTTACCTAACCTTTCTATGTCTTAATTTTTTCATTTGTGAAATGGATATGTAAATAATAGTACCTACCTCTTTAGGGATTCAGTAATATTACAATCAATAAATTAATTTAGAAACACATAGCATAGTGTCAGCTGATACTAAATAAAGTATTCTTTAACTATTGTTATTATTCCTGTTGGACTCATCATTATCCACATCCCTGCTCCCACCCCCACTTTTCCCTTCCTGGCACATTCTTACTCAGTTTTGAGTTTATTGTCATTTTCTCTAAAGGAAATCCTTTCCACCTCTCACAGGATTAGTTCCTCCTTTCTTCTGTTATCTTTAAGATAGGCTCAGGATGACAGTGCCTGTGTTGGACCCATAAGAAGTGATCATCACAGCAGATTCATGGTGCTCACCCCAGCAACTTTGTCCCTAACCTTTTTCTAGTTCTCTCTTAGAATTGTATGTATCCTTTTGTAGAAGGGCTAGCCACTCCCTGATAGCTTCTCTCACAGATCCAGACAGTGTGATGCCCACCATTCTTCTTTGAACACCCTGGCTCACTGGGGAGTCTGTCTCTACCACCACCTCCCCCGTCAGCACTGTTAGCAGTCCATGCATGTGACTGTATTTTATGATAAAAGATTCTCTGTTTAAGTTAAATTATCAGCTTATGTATTTCTCTTCCCACTACACTGTGAGCTCCACAGATCTTTTTCATGTTTGTAGCCACAGGACCTTGTAAGCGTTGGCCACAAAGCAGGCATTCATTATAAGTTTCATTTTAGAATGAATGAATGACGTTCGTTTATGAGTTGAGGACAACCAGCTATCACTTTTTACTGATAAATGCTGCCACTTTAATAAAGCAGTAATTTTTAGAAGACAGTGTGATTTGGCAGAAAGTCCCCGAATTTGTAATAAGATGGAACTTTTTGACCTAGGGCAGATACTTTTCTTCTATATCTTGTTTTACTTCCATTGTAAGTGGAACCCGTGCACTGAACCTACATTATGGGGCTGATGTGGAGAAGATGAAATGCCGCTCTGTAGTTGAAGGATTATCAACAACTGTAAACTGGACTACTGTTCTGAGGAATAAGCAGATTTCATCCAAACTATTGTGTTTGGATGTAATTCCTACTTTGTTTTATAAAGTTTCTAAAACTTCTATGACAGTTGAAAATTTGTGAAGAAAGATGTGTAACTGTAATAAGTTAGTAATAGTACAAGTATTTGAAAAACAATCAGCATAATTAGAAAATTTTTATTTTAGGGTCTTATAATTTCTTTTTCTGCTATATGTGATTTTGTGTACATATTTTGTTTTGTCACCTCCTACTGCTTGGATTCCAAAGACATCCTTTTTATATTCCTTTTAAGTTTTTGGTGTAATTATATTATCATTATTTTAGTGCTTTCTGCTCTTGGGCTTTCTTAACACTTTCCTGTTCACTATTCCATGTATTTCAGTAAGTCCAGTGGGGCAAAACCATGTACCATGTACACAGGGAGATGATCTTTGTTCCATGTGCCATGGACATTGGGAGATGGTCCTTGTTTTTTTATGAACTGTAAAATCAGTCATCTTTTATAACATCTTATGCTTACTTTTGGGCAAGTTATTTAACCTCTTTGTGATTCACTTTCTCCATCAGTAAAATTGAGTTGTTGGTATAATTAAAGTTATAGAATTGTTGGTATAATTAAATGAGGTAAATATCCATAAATAGCTTAAAGGGAAGGGATAAAATAAAAGTTTAACTAGTTAAATAGTTTCTTATTTAAATGGTTGTTAAATAGTTTCTAATAGTTGTTAAATAGTTTCTTAAAATAGTTTCTTGTGCATGGCAAATGCCCAGTAGAAGTTTGGGTTAATTGTTGCCATGGGTGATAATAATGACACTGTATCAGTGTTTTTTTCTTAGCCTTTCCCATATGTGCCTGATTTTTAATTTTAGCTCTGTACTAGTATAGGGATCATTAATTTTTTATTTCTACCCCCAAATTTCCTACTTTTTAATGTAATCACATCTATTTGATGGAGTTTTTTTCCTAAATCTAGATTTAACTTTAGGATAAATGGTGGACAGTAACTTAGGTGCAATTATTGAGTACAGAATTGAGCAATAGCAACAGAATAATGTCTGAAGGCTTTTCAAGTAATATAGCTTAAGAAGTGTCAGAGCTCTTATGTTACTCATTAAAAATGTCATTTTACTTGTTCGGTCATATTACGCTTTCCTATTAAAATTTTACTTTTAGCATTTGCAGTGATTTCTACACTTTCTGATACTCAAATCAGTTGCCTGTGGTATGACATCTTTACTCTAGAAATTTAGAAGATAATTTGAAGTGACTTTTTGTGGATGATGTTACTTTAAAATCACAGTTTACTATAATTGTGAAGTGGTATAGATCATGAACTTCCTTTGGGAAAACAAGTCTTAAATTCACTTGTTTTTAACCACACTCAGTTTGCAATTAATGGTTGTAAATGTCGAGCACGTGGCAGATGTTGCGAGTCTAGTTTTATCATCAGCATGAAGCCTTCCTGTACATACTCCTCCAGTTAAAGTGATCGCTTGGGATTAAAATTTATATGACTGTAGTCACTATCAGCTGAAATTTCAAATTTGAAGCATACTGTATTTATAACAAAAGAACAAAACAAATTTATAAGTCCTTATTTGAATCAACTTTACAGTATTCACTGTTTTTTAATAAAAGTTGTTCGACTTTGTCACTCACCTTCAACCACGTGATTGAAGTTTCTTTTTTTTTTTTTTTTTGAGACGGAGTCTCGCTCTGTTGCCCAGGCTGGAGTGCTGTGGCCCGATCTCAGCTCACTGCAAGCTCCGCCTCCCGGGTTCATGCCATTCTCCTGCCTCAGCCTCCCGGGTAGCTGGGACTACAGGCGACGCCACCTTGCCCGGCTAGTGTTTTTTTGTAGTTTTTAGTAGAGACGGGGTTTCACCGTGTTAGCCAGGATAGTCTCGATCTCCTGACCTCATGATCCGCCCGTCTCGGCCTCCCAAAGTGCTGGGATTACAGGCTTGAGCCACCGCGCCCGGCCGATTGAAGTTTCTTAAAGCTGCCTTATGACTTAGTCACTAAAGCTTTAGTTTAAAAAAATCTAAGTAGTGTAATAGAAGTTAAAGCCTTGTGTACTGGTTATTGTAGCTCTTCAATATTTCAGTTACTAGAACTGGCATCTTATTTTCTGAGCCATAACATTCAACTATGTTATGGTGATAATAAGAGTACCAATTCTTACCTGAAGGGCTTCTGCTGTAATTTATTTAATTACTTCCCTGTTTGGACATCTATTTTTAAGTTTCAAAGTGTTATGCACAACATTGTGATGACCGTAATAGGTTTTATGTTATTCTGAGTAATTAGACTTGAGGAAAAAATTAATTACAAGAAGACGGAGAGGTATATTGAACTTAAGATTCTTAGGGCAATAGCAGTACACTTTCAAGGATGGAGGGAGTTGATGATACTGTTGTTTTATGCCTAATTTCATTCAAAAGTGATGTCTTTATGGAGATTAATCATTTTTGTCTTATCAGATAGCATCAGTGTCATTTAAGAAAAAGAAAAAGGTTTTCCTGAAGAAATAGCAAGAACTGAAAAGAGGAGAGAAAAGAAGGAGAAAGGGCAGCCGGTGGTGGGGTGTGTGTGTGGGGGGGAGTGGATGAGAGTGTCTGAGAGAGAGAGAGAACACTGAAGATTGCCGATAGGATTAACTGAGGTTTCAGATAGATGAGGAGAAGCTTGGTATCTTCTAGAGAGACCAGTGAGAAGGTGGTAGGAAAGAGATTAGGAGTTAGACAGCACTCTACATTCCATGAAGACATTTTGGGGACAAGGCAACCCTTTTGCTGTTTGGAGCATCTTTTAGGTGTGTGGGATAAAAGGAAGAAAGTGTGTAAGAAGTTAATTATACCATCAGGGAATGTGTAAATCAGATGTTCACACCTTTAAAAAGAGCACTGACTACTTTCGTGCCACTTAAGGGACACTTCCGTAATGGCCTGAACATGCTCATGCGTTGGGCATCCTTAACAATTTCTTGTTATACTCTCTCCTTCTTTGTCTGTGTCTCCCTGTTAGAATCTTAAAAATAGAGATGACAGTATCTCAGTGTGCCATGTTGAAATGTATTAATTAATTGCCATAGATGCTTTGGAAGTACAATGTTAACAAATATTAGCAAGATTGACTATAGAGACTAGTCTAAGTTTTTGTCAGTTTGTAACCTTCAATTTCTTTTTCTTTTAATAAGTTTCATAGGCGAATTTACAAAGGAATACCACTCCAGCTCAGAGGTGAAGTCTGGGCCCTCCTTCTTGAGATCCCTAAAATGAAAGAAGAAACAAGGGACCTGTATAGTGTGAGTAGCTAAAGCTAACTTGTTATTTTGAAATTAAAAAGTAAAATCCATTTCTTTTAGCATTCAAGGTGACATGAGATATTCATATGATCACTTAAAATTATATTAAAATTAAATTGCATTGGAGGTTTTGGAGGTCTATTTGTTTTCTGGATTGCAGAATACTTCTTAAATTTTAAATAGATACTTCAGTAAAAATGTTATTGTTTGTATCAATAAGTATCAAGTGCTTTTCAAATACATAAATCAATTAAAGTAATTAAATGATCAACATTGGGACATGATTGCATGGAAAATGGACTAACACCTGATTATAGCTGCTTGTTTGCCACATGGTGTTAATGAAGTGACTTGCGGCATCACTTTGAGAGTTCGTGGGAAACAGCAGCAGAGTTCAGTTTAACCAACACCTGCTGTGTACGATTCTTTTCTTCTAGCATGAAAAAAAGATGACTTTGCCCCAAGATTATTAGGGTATCTCTAGGTTTTATTATTGATTAATAAAAAGTTAAACTTTTGAGTGAGTAATAATTTTTTTCTTAAATTAGGTAATGCATTAAATGTTATCTCCTTGTCATCTCGCAGCTGTACCCTTTCTGAACCTAAATTTTCTGTTAACCTTTGAAAGGAGTAAGAGATTTACATCTAAGAACCTTAGACCCATAGATTTTGAAATATGTTCCTTAGAAAATATGTACAAAAAATTAATATGGAATAAATGGGAAAAAATAAAAATTGCTATCTTTTGGGGAGGGTCAACACTTTTTTTTTTCTTCAACTTTTATTTTAAGTTCAGGGGTACACCTGTGCGAGACTTGCAGATTTGTTACATGGGTAAATGTGTGCCGTGGTGGTTTGCTGCATAGATCATCCCATCGCCTAGGTATTAAGCCTTAGCACCCATTGGCTATTCTTCCTGATGCTCTTCCCTCCCACCACCACCCCTTGCTGACAGGCCCCACTGTGTTTTGTTCCTCCTCATGTGCCCGTGTAGTCTCATCATTCAGCTCCCATTTATAAGCGAGAACATGTAGTATCTGGTTTTCTGTTCTTGTGTTGGTTTGCTGAGGATAATGGCTTCCAACTCCATCCATGTCCTGGCAAAGGACATGATCTTGTTCCTTTTTATGGCTGCGTAGTATTCCGTGATGTCTATGTACCACATTTTCTTTATTCAGTCTATCTGTCTATCATTGATGGGCATTTAGGTTGATTCCATGTCTTTGCTATTGTAAATAGTGAATGTATGCGTGCATGTATCTTTATAACAGAATGATTTATATTCCTGTGGGTATGTATCCAGTAATGAGATTGCTGAGTCAAATGATATTTCTGCCCCTAGGTCTTTGAGGAATCGTCACACTGTCTCCACAATGGGCGAACTAATTTATGCTCCCACCAACAGCGTTAAAGCATTCCTTTTTTTTCTGCAACCTTGCCAGTGTCTGTTGTTTTTTGACTTTTGAATAATCGCCATCAAAGATGGTATCTTGTGGTTTTGATTTGCATTTCTCTAATCAGTGTTGTTGAGTTTTGTTTCATATGTTTGTTGGCCTCATGTATGTCTTCCTTTGAGAAGCATCTGTTCATGTCTTTGCCCTCTTTTTTAATGGTATTTTTTTTTCTTGTAAATTTGTTTAAGTTCCCTGTAGACTTTGGATATTAGACTTGTCAGATGGATAGATTGCAAAAATTGTCTCCCATTCTGTAGGCTGTCTGTTCACTCTGATGATAGTTTCTTTTGCTGTGCAGAAGTGCTTTAGTTTAATTAGATCCCATTTGACAATTTTTGCTTTTGTTGCAATTGCTTTTAGTGTTTTCGTCATGAAAACTTTGCCTGTGCCTATGTCCTGAAAGGTATTGCCTAGATTTTCTTCTAGAGTTTTTATAGTTTTGGGTTTTACATTTAAGTCTTTAATCCATCTTGAGTTAATTTTTGTATATAGTATAAGGAAGGGGATCCAGTTTCAGTTTTCTGCACATGGCTAGCCAATTAATCCCAGCACCATTTGTTAAATAGGGAGTCCTTTCCCCATTGCTTGTTTTTGTCAAGTTTGTCAAAGATCAGATGGTTGTAGGTGTGTGGTCTTATATTTGAGTTCTCTGTTCTGTTCCATTGGTCTGTGTGTCTGTTCTTATACCAGTACCATGCTGTTTTGGTTATTGTAGCCTTGTAGTAAAGTTTGAAGTCGGGTAGTGTGATGCCTCCAGCTTTGTTCTTTTTCCTTAGGATTGTCTTGACTTTTCGGGCTTTTTTGTTATTGTTCCATATGAATTAAAATATATATCTTTTAATTCTATTAAGAATATCAGTGGTAGTTTAATAGGAATAGCACTGAATCTATAAATTACTCTAGGCAGTATGGCCATTTTCACGTTATTAATTCTTCTTATCCATGAGCATGGAATGTTTCTCCTTTTGTTTGTTCCTCTCTGATTTCTTTGAGCAGTGGTTTGTAGTTCTCCTTGAAGAGGTCCTTAACTTGCTTGTTAACTGTATTCCTAGGTATTTTACTCTTTTTGTAGCAATTGTGAATGGGAATTCATTCATGATTTGGGCTCTCTGCTTGCCTGTTGTTGGGATATAGGAGTGCTAGTGGTTTTTGCGCACTGATTTTTATATCCTGAGACTTTGCTGAAGTTGCTTATCATCTAAAGAAGCTTGTGGGGGATCTCAAGTTAACAACTTAACATCTCAACTAAAAGAACTAGAGAATCAAGAGCAAACAAACCCCAAAGCTAGCAGAAGACAAGAAATAACCAAGATCAGAGCTGAACTGAACAAGACAGAGAAATGTAAAACTCTTCAAAAAATCAATGAATCCAGGAGCTGGTTTGTTGAAAAAATTAATAAAATAGACCACTAGCTAGACTAATAAAGAAGAAAAGAGAGAAGAATCAAATACAATCAGAAATGATAAGGAAGATATCACCACTGACCCCACAGAAATACAACCAACCACCAGAGAATGTGCACATAAACTAGAAGATCTAGAAGAAATGGATATATCCTTGGACACGTACATCCTCCCAAGACTGAACCAGGAAGAAATTGAATCTCTGAATAGGCAAATAATGAGTTCTGAAATTGAGATAGTAATAACTAGCCTACGAACCAATAAAAGCCCAGGACCAGACGGATGCACAGCTGAATTCTACCAGAGGTACAAAGAAGAGCTGATACCATTTCTACTAAAACTATTCTAAAAAATGAAAAAGGAGGGATTCCTCCTTGACTTATTCTATGAGGCCAGCATCATCCAATACCAAAACCTGGCATCGATACAACCAACAAAGAAAACTTCAGGCCAATATCCTTGATCAATGCAAAAACTCTCAATGAAGTACTGGCAAACTGAATCCAGCAGCACATCCAAAAGCTTAGTTACCACAGTCCAGTTGGCTTCATCCTCGGGATGCAAGATTGGTTCATCATACATACATGGATCAATAAATGTGATTCATCACATAAACAGAACTAAAGACAAAAATCACTTGATTATCTCAATAGATGCAGAAAAGGCCTTTGATAAAATTCAGCATCCCTTGAGGTGGGCGGATCACCTGAGCTCAGGAGTTCAAGACCAGCCTGGGCAACATGACAAAATCTCATCTCTACAAAAAAAAAAGGAAAAATTAGCTGGGCGTGGTGGCATGCACCTGTGGTCCCAGCTGTTCGGGAGGCTGAGGTGGGAGGATCACTTGAGCCCAGGAGATCAGGGCTGCAGTGAGCCAAGATCGCGCCGCTGAACTCCAGCCTGGGGGACAAAGCGAGACCCTGTCTCAAAAAGAAAAGAAAAACTTAAAACAAAGATAGTGCATTCCTCTGCTTCCTTTCTGGGGACACCCTTCTCTATAATGGACTAGTTTTCAATAAGTTATCTCCTTTTTTTTTTTTTTTTTTAAGGAGTTTGGCTTTTGTTGCCCAGGCTGGAGCACAATGGCGCGATCTCGGCTCACTGCAACCTCCGCCTCCCAGGTTCGGGCAGTTCTCCTGCCTCGGCCTCCTGGGTAGCTGGGACTACGGGCACCCGCCACCACGCCCGGCTAATGTTTTTATATTTTTAGTAGAGACGGAATTTCACCACATTGGCCAGGCTTGTCTCGAACTCCTGACCTCAGGTGATCCACTCACCTCGTGCTCCCAAAGTGCTGGGATTACAGGCGTGGTGGCTCACGCCTGTGATCGGGACCCCTTTTTCTGGTAACGCAAGTATTTTATTAAACTTACATATATTTGAAAAAATAAAAAATAAAAAATAAAATTCAGCATCCCTTCATGTTAAAAAACTCTCAATAAACTCGGCATTAAAGGAACATACCTCAAAATATATGACAAACCCACAGCCGATATCATACTGAATGGGCAAAAGCTGGAAGCATTCCCCTTGAAAACTGGCACAAGACAAGGATGTTCTGGAACATCCTCTGAAAGTTCTGACCAGGGCAATCAGGCAAGAGAAAGAAATCAAGGATATTCAAGTAGGAAGAGAGGAAGTTAAATTACTTTTGTTTGCAGATAACATGATCCTATATCCAGAAATAAAAATTATTTATGGTTTAAACCTAAAGCCTATTCTAAAAGGTGCTTTGGTGCTCTTTTGATTGTTTTTTCATATATATATATATGTATAATATATATATAATTGTGTGTGTGTGTATGTGTATGCATTCAGGTAAAATTTCATCCAG
This sequence comes from Colobus angolensis palliatus, assembly GCF_000951035.1. NCBI lineage: Eukaryota > Metazoa > Chordata > Mammalia > Primates > Cercopithecidae > Colobus > Colobus angolensis. Next base: position 138,321 of record NW_012120532.1, read on the forward strand.
ATGACAAGGAAACCTACTGGCTAATTTAAAGAGTTAATTCATTTTAAATTTAGCCATTCAGACCCTACACAGAGTTTGTATTTCAGGATTTTAGCGTTCCAAATTATTTTAGACTGTTGATTAGCTATTTGCTCTTAGTGTCATAGTTTTACAGTGTTCAAAATGATGTCTGAGAGAACATAATATGAAATATAACCCCAGCACCTACTACAGTGTGTCTAGCATATGGTAGGTGCTCTGTTAGTATTTGTTTAAATAATGAAAGTAGAAAATGAAAGAAAAAGCAATTTACATGTTGTATTCATTTCCTAGGGCTGCTGTAACCAAGTACCACAAACTAAGTGGCTTAAAACAACAGAACTGTCTCTCTCACAGTTTTCAAGGACAGAAGTCCAAAATTAAGGTGTCCGCAGGACAACACTTTCTCTCAGGGCTCTAAGGAGGCATCCTTCCTGGCTTCTTCCAGCCTGCGTGGTAGCCTGCCATGCTTAGTGCATCTTGGCATCACTCCGTCCCTGTCTTCCTTATCACCTGGCCGGCCTCCCTTCTATGAATGTGTGTCTGTCTTTCCTGATAGGGACAATAGTTACTGCATGTATCCACCCTTATCCAGGATGACCTCATCTTAACTTGATTACCCCAGCAGAGGCCCTATTTCCAGATGAGGTCACATTCACAGGTTCTTGGTGGACATGAGTTTTGGAGGGATACTATTCAACCCAGCTTGTCTGCTAATAGGACTCTAGTTTTCATGTTATATTTTAGACTTTTTCTATGTAGAGTAAAATTATCAGATGGCCAGTTAATACAGGAGAACCATTTAGTAAAAACTGACAGCAACTACAACAAAAGAATGACTTGCCTGCCAGTGCCTTCAAGCCTGTAATTTTCAACACTCATCAATATTATTTTTACTATTTGAGTTTCCCCCAGCATCATTATTTAGCCAACTTTTTTTTCCTTTCTCATCCACTCTTTCTCTCTCTCTCCACACATCCTCCATGAACTGGAACTTCAGTAGGAATAAAACTACGACCTTCTCTTAATCTGCCAAGCCTTTTCTCAGATGGGTGAAATTATCTGGACCCAGCATATTATGAGCATTCAGTCCTTCAAGTTCCCCGGTGGCCTGTTTGTCCTTTCTTGTCCCCATAAAGCTCTGTGGGTGGTATTGAAGAACGTTTGAAGATGAATAGGTACAGTGGCAAGAATCTTTTCTTATAGGAAGGAGGAGTCGTGGTTGCATAGAAATATTTAATAATAGTCTGTGATAAATACTGTAAAAGTAGGAGTGGAAAAGAAGGTAAAAAAAGAAATCACCTTTATGATCCAGGAAGAAGACTTCATGGAGTAGGAGGTGTCTTGGTGGGGCTTTGTTTCCCACAGGCAGGAAGAAGATTAGTGAGTTTCAAAGCACATTACAAAGACCTTCCCTGATCTCCTCCCTCCAACTTGGATCTGATTAGTTTTAACTTGAAGCTTCGTGTTGCCGTATTTTAAAAATAAAGTACCTACTTTACCATGAGGAGAGCTGACATTGTTTGAGTACTTTTATGTCTAAGTGCTCTATGGGAATTACCTCATTTAATTCCTACAACAATGCCAAGATGCAGATTTTGTCATTATTATTGTATTTATCTTACACATGAGGAAACTGAGCTTAGCAAGGCTAAGTGACTTTTCACCCCAGGGTTAGCAAGTGGCAGGGGTAGGATTTATGATCCAAGTTGTCTTGGCTGCTCTCATCTAATATGTTTTTCTCTTCTTTTATCTCATTTTTATTTTTCTCTCTTGCATTTAGCAGTGTAACTTACAGGTGGTATAGGATCAGACCATAGTGGAAAACAGCCTCATCCACAGCCTTAGTGTGGCTCAGTAATCTCGTAGACCAAACTCACAATGATAATGCTATTTTTTTTTTTTTTTTGATACGGAGTGTCACTCTGTTGCCGAGGCTGGAGTGCAGTGGTGTGATCTCGGCTCACTGCAACCTCCACCTCCTGGGTTCAAGCAGTTCTCTGCTTCAACCTACTGAGTAGCTGGGATTACAGGTGCCCACCACCATGCTCTGCTAATTTTTGTATTTTTAGTAGAGATGGGGTTTCACCATGCTGACCAGGCTAGTCTTGAACTCCCTGACCTCATGATCCACCCGCCTTGGCCTCCCAAAGTGCTGGGATTACAGGCGTGAGCCACCGTGCCTGGCCAATAATGCTAATTTTTTATCTAAATGCTTTCCACTGTACTTCTGCCCTCAGGTTTATGGGTTCATTTGATCTCAATTTTTAAAATAAAATTTTATTTTTATATTACTGTGACACTCATAGATCTCAACCCACCTAATCTCAGAGGTAACTAGAAACTGTTTACCTCTTTTCATTCAGGAGTAAAAAAATATGTTTGATTCCTGCATTCCATGCATTAGCTTATTTCTGACCTGTTATTTTGTACATACTTACCCGGGCTTTTCTTTCATCACGAGGCCTTTTTTTATGATAGATTTTCTTGTCCTCTGGAGGAACTGATATTATAGATGCGTTTGCATCTTTTCTGCCTTCCTGTTAACTTTTTATTTTTTTTTTTTTTGAGACGGAGTCTCGCTCTGTTGCCCGGGCTGGAGTGCAGTGGCCGGATCTCAGCTCACTGCAAGCTCCGCCTCCCGGGTTGACGCCATTCTCCTGCCTCAGCCTCCCGAGTAGCTGGGACTACAGGCGCCC
>NW_012120532.1:141712-173406 GCF_000951035.1 Colobus angolensis palliatus
TTGATACGGAGTCTCGCTCTGTCGCCCAGGCTGGAGTGCAGTGGCCGGATCTCAGCTCACTGCAAGCTCCGCCTCCCGGGTTTAAGCCATTCTCCTTCCTCAGCCTCCCAAGTAGCTGGGACTACAGGCGCCCGCCACCTTGCCCAGCTAGTTTTTTGTATTTTTTAGTAGAGACGGGATTTCACCGTGTTAGCCAGGGTGGTCTCGATCTGCTGACCTCGTGATCCGCCCGTCTCGGCCTCCCAAAGTGCTGGGATTACAGGCTTGAGCCACTGCGCCCGGCCTAGTGGCCGTATGATTCTAATACAATACTCTAAATGTCTTCCTCTCTCTTGAGAATTCTGAAGCATACTGTGGCTGCTCTTCCTGTTTTAAAAAGCTGCAGAAGCCCCTTCTCTGAACTTCAATACACAGAAATACACAGACTCATAAAACACTTAACACACACATACTTTTTCTAGACATGCAGATAGCCTTCTTTCCACTTCTAGCTGAAGTCAGGAACAGTTATGTTTTTATATATATTTATTGGAATTGATTCAAGCAGAAGTCCATATTACCAGTACATGGTAAATGGGTCAATATAACATAGTATATAAATTCTTATTTATATTAAACATGGTTAAATTTTAATCTCCCACCTGTTTAAACATGGGAGATTTAAGATACTCATTTAGCTCCCTTTCCCTTGAAATGCCACTAAAAGGCAAACCCACAGAAATGAGAAAATGGGAGATGCTTAACAACTACCAGTTATGGAAAACGAGATTGCAGACAGACATTTAGTAAACTTAGCAAACCTGAGGAAGCTCAGTCCTAGGCTGGCAGTGGGAATTGGAGAAGCAACCTGATTAACAGCTCAGAATCTCCGTAAGGCTTGGTAATTGCCAACTGCAGGAAACTCTGGAAGTGGAGGTGAAGCTAAACACAGAAGTGGTTGAAAGTCTGTTTCAGAAGCAGTTAGAGTTCCTTAGCCCCCTCAGTGCTGGCCCAAGACTGGAGGTTTGTTATTTGGCGAGGATGAAACAGAGGGCCTCTGGACTGGAGAAAACACAGACCTTGCTGCGAGTGAACTGCTGTCATGAAAGCAGAGGAGTGGAGTAGTTTAGATTTTGGACAGTCCAGCCTTTTTCCTCAACTCACCTCCCAGATCACTGGCAGCCGCCAGGTGCTTGTCTTCCTGACAGGAGATTGGAAGAGCCTTCTCTGGGGGATGTGATCAGCATAAGAAAATAAGCTCAAAGGTACCGACTTCAGGGATCCCTAGTCCAGCTGCCTGGCCAGATCCCTCTACAAGCAGGATCACAGTCAGGAAGCCTTACCCAGGCATGCAGCTTTTTTGTGTCCCGCTTTTAAATAAAAGCAGAAAACGAAGTATTGCCATTCATTTGAAGAAGGGAGCTAACGTGAAAGACAAGTGGAAGCAAACGAAGAAAGCAGCTTATAAGAAACAGATTATAGTGTAAAGAAGAGAAACTAAAAAACAATTTTTTTTTTTTTTGAGACTATAGAGGCTCGCTCTGTTGCCCAGGCTGGAGTGCAGTGGCGCGATCTCGGCTCACTGCAAGCTCCACCTCCCAGGCTCATGCCATTCTCGTGGCTCAGCCTCCCAAGTAGCTGGGACTACAGGCGCCCGCCACCACGCCTGGCTAATTTTTTGTATTTTTAGTAGAGATGGGGTTTCACTGTGTTAACCAGGATGTTCTCCATCTCCTGACCTTGTGATCCGCCTGCCTCGGCCTCCCAAAGTGCTGGGATTACAGGCATGAGCCACTGCGCCCGGCCCTAAAAAACTATTTTTAATATCTTCAGAGAAAAATAGATACTGCATCCATAAAACAAGTATAGAATGCTATGAAAAGGAACACTCAAAAACAACAGAGCTTATGAATACAAAAATACTAGAAACGAAAAACTTAATTCAAAATGACAATTGAGGAAATTCCCAGAATATCAGTTATAAAAGCAAAGAGATACAAAATAATACAGAAAAATACAAGAAAAGTAGATGATAGCCTAGGAGTTCCCAGACTGTAATAATAAGAGTTTCAGAAAAAGAAAATGGGAATAGAGGGAGGGGAAGATGAAGAAATTGACAAATGAATTGTTGAAGATGTCTGAGAGCTGAACGATGTAGGTAGGAGTTTTTAAAATTGGAAGGATTCACTAAGTGCCCAACCCTGTGGATAAAAATAGATCCAAACCCAGTACTGAAATGTGAAGTTTCAAAACATGAGAGAGAAACTCCTTCAAGCTTCTAGAGAGAAAAAGCAGATTGCACGTAAAGAAACACAAATTAGAATAGCAACACTGGAAGCCAGAAGACAGTGAAGCCGTGCCTTTTGAGCAAAAATATTTTCCAGCTTAGAATTCTAAAACAGCCAAACAGTTAAATAAGAGGGTAGAATGATCAGATATTCAAAGTTTCAAAAACTTTATCTTCCATACAGTCTTTCACAGGAGCTACTAAAGAATGTGTTCCTGCAGAGCAAGGGAAGAACCTGAGAAAGAAAGATATGAGATCAGGAAACGGGGGGCCCAACATGGGAGATAACCACCCAGCAGGTGGAGAAGGGAGGCTCCAGGACCTAGGCTGTGCAGCAAGCCCAGAGGTCAGGCCGTACAGGCAGGAGCGGGCCCAGAGGTCAGGCCGCCACAGGCAGGAGCGGGCCCAGAGGTCAGGCCGCACAGGCAGGAGCGGGCCCAGAGGTCAGGCCGCACAGGCAGGAGCAGCAGACAGCAAGATGAAGCTGGTGGAACACCTACTCTACTTGAACATCACCTGAGGAGATTATACCATTTATAGTGAGCTTGGGATTGAATTAGCTGGGAAACGAAGCACATTGAGAAACAAGGCAATGATTAGCTTCAAGGGAAACAAAAGCATCATCATGGAAAGAAACAAGAAATCATAACAGACTGCATGGCTCAGCCATGAAGAGCTTTCACATAGTTCAGTAGTGCAAACTCTGAAAAGTTCTCTATTCTAAATTAAAATCTAACTAGATAGGATGGAAGAGAAGGAAGGTAGGGGAAGAAGGAAAAGCAGGGAGTAGGAGAAATGGGGGAATGGAGGGGAGGGAAAGTTTCTATTCTGTACCTTTTTATATATATAGTTTTGATTTTTTTAACCATTGAATGATTTTTTTAAACCAAAAACTTTTTAATGAGAATTATTTTATTATTTGTCATAGACATTTCAACAACTAATTTCCATAAAAATCTGTTCTCCTCTCTCTTTTTTTCTTCAGAAATTAAAACACAGAGCACGGAGCTGTTCACCTGACATCAGACAAATAGACCTGGATGTCAACCGCACGTTTCGGGACCACATTATGTTTAGAGACAGATACGGTGTTAAGTAAGTAAAGTTTAATATTATGAAATGTTAATCGCATTTATAAATAGTCTTTATTAACTTAAAATTAGAGTGCCTTTATAGACTGTGATTTCGATTTAGGTCCTAAAGGTTTAAGCTTTTGCAGATCATTTGCATCCATGTTGTGTGAAACTTAAGATCTAATTTAACTTAAAATTTTTAACCTTTGACATAGCATGTGCTATAAAATTGGTAAAGACTCATTTTATAATCTGGGAATTCTTAGAAATGTAGTAGATACTTTCATTAGAAGTCATAGAAGAATGACAGTGTGTAAAAACTTCGTCAGTGATAAATGTATCTCTATAACCTTGACCCCCACGCATAAATGAAACTTTTTTTAAAAAAAGGGAAATGAAATGAAATGAGAAATTAATGAATTGATATATCATTGCTATGACAACTTATAAATGAAAAGTACAGTTTTTGCTGATCTCTATGTCAGTCAGAGAGTCTCACCAGGAAACAGAAACCAATAGGAGATATATGTTAGGACATTTCAAGGTATTGACTTCTCCAGCTGTCGGGGGTGATTAGGCAAGGCCAAAATCCACAGGGCAGGCCATCGGAAAGGACAGCCTGGGTCTCGGGCATGAGCTGAAGCTGCTGGCCACAGGCAGAGATTCCCCTTCAGAAAAGCCTCAAATCTGCCCTTATGGCCTTTCAACGGATTGAATGAGGCCTGCCCAGATCTTCTAGGATAATCTCTCCTACTTAAAGTTAACAGATCATGGATTTTTATCAATCTACAAAATACGTTCCCAGTGACACCTAGATTAGTGTTTTGGATATCTGGGGATTGTTGTTTAGCCAAGTTGATACCCAGAGCCAACCACTGCAGTCCAGCCTTGGCAACTTGGCACTCACACACACCACCTTAAAAAATTTCCAGGTAAGATAGTAACCAAGTCTTCCTTCCACCTAACATGATACCACTATTCTGCTCACAACTGAAATGCGCGAATTCTTTCCCCACATGAGGATGCCAAGTCCTTGGGAGATGATCACACTTCTGCTTTAGTATCCTGTAACTTACACACTGTGGTATAAAGTTGACTATTATTAAGATACCTTATGTTAGATGATAAGGGAAAAGAGAAGGAAGAAGAAAATATTTGTTGGTATATATACAAACATATTTACACCAAAATAAGGAAGAAATGCTCATAACAATTGTAGTAATCATTTCTGTGACTGGTTCTGTGGTCACAGGTGGTATTTTTAATGTCTCATTTCACTGCGCATTCCATATTCCCTTTGCCCTCAGCAAGCACCTTAGATGGTTGTGGTTCTTTACCTAGAGGGATGGCTCAAACCTTCCTTCCTGAAAATCTGGACTTAGCGGTTCTGCCTGAATTGGTAGTTTTCCATTGACTTTCATCACAGGGCTCAGTAATACTAGTAAGAGATGCCCCAAGTGTTCTGCATTCCAAATGTACTCCTCCTTGTGTCTGTTGTGTCATAACAACCCATGTTCCCCTTAGTAATCAGGAGAATCCCCCCAGCCCGCACAGCCACGTCCTTCTTTGCCTGTTGGTTCAGAGGCATAAGGAGCCCAAAGTGGTTGGGTGGCGGTTTCAGCTTCCAGGTCAGTGGAATCACTGTTATGTCTCATGGTGGAAGCATTCTTCCTTTTGGAACTAAGATCTCTAGACCAGCAGAACTCAAGCTTGCAGGGGCAAGAAGCAAACTCTTTGCTAGTGGATCTTTAGCGAGAATGATGAGTGGAGCCACTCCTACTTCCAGCCTTTGAATCTTGGACCCCTGAATCCTGGCTTTGGGAAAAACAGCACCTTGTATTGGAGCCTGGTATGGAGCATATTCAGCATCCCAAGGACATCGCCCCAGCCCTGCAGGGCATTGTACCTTGCTGGCAGTGTCACTGAGCCCTCAAAAGGACGTTCCACCGTTCTGTCAAGCCAGCTGCTTCTGTCAGAAGGGTCTCAAAGTGAGAGAGATCAGCAAAAGAGGGCAGCACATTTAAGGAATTTTCAAGTCTTTTGTGTTTTCTTGGTATAAATCCTTTCAGAATGAATATTAGCTAGTCTTGAATTTAGACTTTTTAGAGTCTTTGAATTTGAACTTGGGATAATTTATTACATTAGTAATTTTATCTGGATTATCTGTTTTCAGTCTTTATTTTTTTAAGTTTGTCATGTTTAAAATATGTGAAATTACTAAATTGTATTTAATGTAAATATTTTTTCTCTAGGCAACAATCCTTATTCCATGTTCTTGCTGCCTATTCTATTTATAATACGGTAAGTTGGGGCCTGCCTGCCCAAGGTCTTTGATTTGTATTCTGAGGCCCTCCCTACCTAACAGGGCCCTGTGGGCACATTTCTGTATCTCAGAGCTAGGTGGTTCCACAGTTTCTTTAGCTCTATGGATCTTTTTAAGCTGAAACGCTGCGATAACCCTAGGGCCTTAGAGCAGAGCTGATTCTGAAGTGGAAGAACCTAAATATGACCACAGTATGCCAGTGAGTCTTACCTTTTCTCTTTCCCTCCATATGGTTTTGCTTGGTAATGTTTTGTGTTGTTTTGTTTTTATTTTTAAGCAGACATACAGGGTAGAAGGACAGGAAGTGGGTGGCTTGGTTAATTTTTGTTTGACTTTTTATAACTCTCTTTGCTCTTGGGAGGTTACCTTTCACAATCACATTTATCTGTTAGGTGAGGTCCAAATAAGATAACTGTGCCCTTACTGGCTATACCCCGGAGGAGGCTAAACTCTTTGGTAATAGACACGCTCTTCTTAAGGCATTCAGCATTGTTGGGGAAGAAGATAATCTGGGATAGATTAATTCGTGTTGGACTTAATGTGGGTGTTAAATGAATACTTGCGGACTAGGTCCCAGGGAGGACCTTTGTACCTTGGGATGTATAATTTCTATTGTAGTTAAAACCTTTAAATTACAAGAACAGAAATTCACTCAATTTCTGTTAAAATTATAAAGTTAAAAAGGAAAAGTTAAAAAGGGGTTATTAAAGGGACATCTCATAAGAAGGAAGCACTAGTTAGGCCTCATTGGAATTGGAGCTGGAAGGTGGGAAGCGTCTGGTGAGAAGGAAAACTGCACCTTCCATCTCTCTCATTCTGGGGGTCTCTCAGTATCTCAGATGATCTCTGTGAACTGTTCAGTTCACTGTTTCTCTCTCCAGGTGGCTTCCTTTGCCTACTGGCCACTTACTCTTTGGCTCAAATTGCACCCACAGACTCAGTGTGAGCATTCGGTTCCAGTACATAGCCCCATCTGATTACAGTCTCTGGCTTTGTTCACATTTCCTAGAGAGAGTGTCTGATGAGTCAGTGCAACCAACTAACTCTTCCCCTGGGGTCAGCTCTCCTCTTCTCGTCCATTAACTGTGGTTCCTGTGGCACAAGCATGAATCCCTAAGGCCACATCATAAGCAGGGACTATGGGGAGAGTGGGTATTTCTTAGAGAGGAGGCATAGACTGTGCATGGGCATCCCAAAGTGTGTCTGCTTAAGAGTTCAGAAATCTAGAGGAGACAAGACAGCATACTGGGTATTGTAGGAGGAGAGACTTTGCCAGCCACTGAGCAAAGAAGAGATATAGTGAGCTAAGAATCATACATAAAGTGAAATAAATATTAACACTCTTTAAAGAAAGTGTGACAGTGTTGAACAGAGTCCAATAAAAGTATGTAGCAATTTACACTTTGTACCTGTACATTTATTTTTGAGCACAATTTTATTATGTGGCATAATACTGTAAAGAGTATAGTATTTGTCTCTAGAATGGACTATTAAACGATGTGTGTAGCAATTTTCTGGTTTTTATAGAGTAGCTTTTTCTCTGTACATAAGTATGTAATTCGGCTAAACTCCCCAGCTTCTGTGTTCCTCTTTGCTCCCCAGGAAGTCGGGTATTGTCAGGGGATGAGCCAGATCACAGCTCTACTCCTCATGTATATGAACGAGGAAGACGCCTTCTGGGCCCTGGTCAAACTCTTCTCAGGCCCTAAACATGCCATGCATGGTAAGAAAACCCTGTGCTTTATCTAAACAATCAAGGTAGGGAAAAAGGTAGATTAAAACAAAACCAAAGATGCTTGCAAGAGTTACAGACAACAAATGTAATGTCTCAGGGCTCGTTGAGTTCATTAGTATTGGTTACTAGTTTCTTCTTTCATTTTTCATTATTGAACTTTTCTAAAATGTTTACATTTATTTTCCTTTGTCTTTGTTCCAAAGTATATTGTTGGCACTTTGAAATTCTTTCTTACTTGCCCTTGGTCAAAAGAAACTAATTTAGGATTGGAGGAATTTTAGAACAGGTATATTATTGGGAGAAATAAAAGATGCCTTTTAATCAGAACTTTTAGATGGTCATGAAATTATCATTTCAGTGAAATGTTTACCGTTGACCGGATATTGTGATGTATAACACCTTGTCAAAAAGACAGTCATTGAGAAATGGCACTTAGGTTTTTAAAGGAAAGGTAATAATTAAGTAGTTTTATATTTCAAGTGTAGTTTTTAGTTTTTTCGCATAAAATTGGTTCCACTTTAAATAAAAGGTTGATAACATGTTCTAGGCACTCGATTATTTAATATCTCAGAAGCTGCTGATTTTTTGGTTTTCAAGTTAACACTGTTTATAATAACTTTTTCCTTGTTTTTGCCAAATTAAGCAGTAGACTTTATTTCGGAGAGTTTAGATTACAGCTGTTGAGACAGGGTCTTGCTCTGTCACCCAAGCTGGAGTGCAGTGGCATGATTGAGACTTATTGCAGTCTTGACCTCCTGGGATCAAGCCATCCTCCGGCCTCATTAGCCTCTCTAGATTCTGGAACCACACAGGCATGTGCCTCCATGCCTGGCTAATTTTTTAAATTTTTTGTAGAGATGAGGTCTCCTTATGTTGACTAGGCTGGTCTCAGTCTCCTGGACTCAAGTGAACCTCCCACCTCAGCCTCCCAAAATACTGGGATTACAGGTGTGAGCTACAGCCCCCGCCCTTAGATCACAACTTGTCTTGGAAATAAAAGTGGCATTTGTTCATATAATGCAAAATTACTTTCCCAGTGCCATCAAATTTAAATTTAATTTTAACACTAGCTATTCTAAGAATGAATCTTCCAAGTTCAGTTTGTGAATAAGCTTTGTGTGGTGGGGAACCTGCTATATATTCAAAATACTGTTTTAATATTTTCAAAATTATGACTTTCTATAGCTCATTGTTACTGAAATCTCACACTCTGACCATGTGAGGATATTATGTGTGTGTGGAAGAGTGAGGGGGGTATGTATGTGTTTGCATTTGTCTTTCTCCCTTAGTGTTCCTTGCCAATTACTTAACAAATATCATCTGCATGGTAACTGGGTCTGGACACTTTGCATCTAGTAAATAGACTCTAAAAGTAAGACATGTTATTATATTGAGTTACCTTCCAGTAAGTAGTATCATTCCAAAAGGCATCTTGAAGAAAGCCGCTCTTCCCTGTCAGTCTTTATTTTGCTTTCCCATGGGGTTGTGTTGCTGATCTGTCTTGAGGTACAATAGAATGCAGATTTAAGTGGTATGTAATTATGTGCAAGACTGTCCAATTTTAGGAAATGGTCATTTAAACCTATTTGATAGCTTACCTTCAGCAATTATTATCACTAGACTAATCTATAAAATAATATTAATTCTACTATCCTAACATTTACACTTAGAATGCAGTTTGGCTCATTATTAAGGGTAAGTTTATACTCAGAGATGTTTGTTTCTGTGTCTGCCTGTGAGATTTGATAACTAAAGTTACCTCAGTACTTTGCATTTCCAGTGTGAACATGGTGGTTTCACTTATAAATGTATGGAATTGAAGCTAAGGCTGAAAATATAAAATATGAGATCTGGAACATCAGTGGAAAATGAAGAAATGTTAGGCTTCTCAGCATTCTTGAGCTAGTTATTACTGAACTGTATTGACTTTTTCAAAATCAGACTTCCTATCCTGCCCTACCAAATTGGCCATGAAAGTAGCACTGATAGAGAGAGATGGATTTTTTTTTTTTTTTAATGAAACAATTTCACTGAAAAATGCTACTAAAGTAGGAGTAGAACCTCTGTCTGTCTCTGGAAATTTTTACACACACCCTAGAAAACTGAGAACTAGTTAAGAAATAATCCTGCCCAGTAGATTGTAAATCACCACTGCCCAATAGCGTGTGCCTCAGGTTCTTGGTGGAACAGAGTTTCATTTTGGGGCAACAGACTTTCTAGGGGGAATGTGGCCTCCAAAATCACATAAGTGTGGGAGACTGAGTGAAAGAAAAACAAGTTTCATTAAGTCTAAAAGGCAAGAAGATTAATAAGCTAAAATGCCTCATGAATATCTAAGAAGGATAAAAATGTGTCCTCTGGTTTCTTTTTCGAAAGCGTAGAACGTCTATTAACATCTTTCAAAGTTGCATGGAACCTCGGTTAGAAAATCCTAATGTAGAAGAATCATCAAGTCTGTTGAGTGGACCTTCTTTTTAATGGATTATATAGAATACCAGAAAGAAAAATACATGTAAAGTTCAGTGAGTTAAATATACAAAATTAATGCTAACCATTTGTAATTTGTTACTTCTTAGATATAGATTATATTGTGTAGTCACTCGGGATAAAATACCATTTTTGATATAACATTGATCATCTAGCACCTGTATTTTTAGCAGATGTTAAATACAGCTTTTTCGGAAAGGATTAAAAGGCGATTTAAAACTTTGGAAATGTTATACTAATGAAATTCTTAGAGTAAGCCTGAAAAAAGTAATAAATTGTTTGTTAGCGTATTAAGAGTAAAACAAAATAACTAGTCAGGGTTGGAATAAAATATTAAAAATATATGCATTTAAGATATGGCCCAATATCTTAAAAGAACAGATAATCTTGATAAATGGCTTCAGTGTCCTTTTTTTTTTTTTTTAAGGTTTCCCTTTAAATTCAAAAATACAAAGTTATAGAAGATCTTTAGCAAACAAATCCTAGGCTCAAAGTTTCATTACCGAAAGCTTATATACAGTTACTTCCTGGGTGGGGAGAAAAAATATTTTGGTAACTACTGGATGTTTGTTTTTATTTTTCACAGTTACAAATGAAAGAAATATGTTGCATTTTAAGATTGGAGGGTTTTGTTGGTATTGTTTATGAAGTGTTGTTTTTATGTTTGTATTCTAGGCTTTTTTGTCCAAGGTTTTCCTAAACTCTTAAGGTTTCAAGAACATCATGAAAAAATACTGAACAAATTTCTGTCCAAGCTTAAGCAACACTTGGTAGGTAGATGTGACACTGACTTACACCCACCTATCCCCCCAAAAAAGCTAGGATAATTAAATTGTCTTTGGTCCCAATTACCTTATTAATTTATAGTGTCATCCATTTCATTTACTATGCAGTTATAATTCCCAGTTGTTTACAAAACATTAGATCTGTAAAATTTAATATTGATAGGCTATCACAGTTCCTACTGAGGGATTTGAATTTCTTTGAAGCTAATAATACAAACAATGTGATAATTTAAAGATACAAGATCTCCCTGTTGTTTTGGAGGTTTTTTCATTATACAGAAAGTATTTTTTCAGGGTCACAGAAACTCATTGTTAGTGAACTATATGTATGCCTTACTAGAAAACACAGTAGTTTAGTAAAAGAAAGATAGCTCACTGTAAAATATATTAAAGAGAATCTAAGTGTTGTATTAGAGTCCCGTCATAAGAGGAATTTATTCTTGGAGTGATTTTGAGAAGTAAATGTATTTAGCTTTGATAGCTGCATCCAACAGCCTTTGTAACTTCGTATTATTTTGTTAAATTTAGTTTACTACAATCCGGAAATTGTGAGCTCTTTGTTTTTTCAGGATTCTCAAGAAATCTACACAAGTTTTTACACAATGAAGTGGTTTTTTCAGTGTTTCCTTGATCGTGTAAGTATTTATTTACAAAACTCAGTCATAAAATTATAAATACAAGGTGAGGGGAAGCTGTTAACCTTATTTTTGTTCTGTTTTGCTTTTAATTATAGACTCCCTTTACACTAAACCTCAGAATATGGGATATCTACATCTTTGAAGGAGAACGAGTTCTTACTGCTATGTCTTACACAATCTTAAAATTACACAAAAGTAAGAAAATGCTTAAACTCTAAAATTTCATAAAAAATTGAGGCTTATTTAACCTTGATTTCTCATTCCGCACCCTACTTCAAATTCATTGTTTTTTAATAGTGGTTTAAATTTTTTTTGAAAATCACTGGAGAAATTATCATCAATTGGTCACATACTTTTGTAAGTTCTTTCTCATGACTAGAAGCTTACTTCACTGCAAAGGTCTTTGGTTCTTTTCTGTTTATATCAGTGTCATTTTCACACTTTTTATAGAGTGCAGTTAGTTGGTTTCACTAGTAATATTTTTCGTCAAGTATTTGTTTCCACTGGGACCCCTTGTTCTTTTCATCAGTCTGAATCTCAAGTTTGCAGTAAGAGAAGGAAGACCAAAGAAACCAGTTCCCTTAGTTCAAAGGGCTGGAGAAAACATTTTCTATTACTGTTTCCTTCATCCAGGGAGAAGAGCACCCAGCTCTGAACTGTGGGTGGGAGCACACAGACCCACTTCTCTACCTGAGTGCATTATGGCCTCTGGGGCAAGTTTAGCCAGTGTCTATAGGCAGATAAATGCAGCAAGGTTTAAAAAAAAAAATTGGAAAAGTTTTAGTCTTCAGTTGCAATATTTTAAGGGCTCTATAAATTTGATATGTTATGCCTTACTTTAAAATAAAGACATGAGGTTTTTTTTCATGAAGAACCTTATTGATCTTTAAAGTCTCAATTCAGCCTTAAAAATTATGTGACTTCTCTTGTAGCTATGCAGAAAAGAAAATCATTGAAAGCTCTAGAGCTTCATATAGTACGTACTTCTAATCTAGGTCATACCACGTAGTTTCATGTTCATTGTACACTCAACTCTCTTATGTTATTCTTGAATGATCTGTCCCGCTTCCCAACTAAATTAGAAACTAGTTGAGTGCACAGGGTCTTGTTTGTAGTTTTTCTCTCTGCTGTGCTTGGCATTGTTCTAAGTACGTGTTACGGACTTGAATATAAGATTGGTTGCTTACTTGAAAAGCATGGACTGTAGGAGTGCCAGATTATCCATACTTTAGATAGGAATGAAAATGCCCTTTAAAAGCACTTTTGTTATGTTCAGTTTTTTCAAGAAAAGGACTCAGAATTGTTGTGGTTCACTTCCCTTATACTTAGTTCTTGTTTCCCCAACTAGTGCACCAAAACAAAACAATTGACTATGAATTATCTTCCAGGATTCAGGTCTGTCATCTGATCTTGTGAAATCTCTTTTCCTTCCTCCCTGCACCTGCCCCCTACACCGCCTTTCGCCTCCCTCCCCCTCCCTGCCCCCTTCCCCTCTCTTCCTGTCCCCCTCTCTCCGTCTCTCTCTCCCTGTCCTCCCCCCGACATTCTTTCTGGATTGTTAATGGATCAAAATAGAGAACAGAAGTACATTTTAATTAAGAGATATTAGCTTAATGTTCCCTCAAGAATGAGGAAGTCGAAACATACTGTATTTCTTTGTAGCTCTCATCTCCTTCTTAAGCTGTTGCTTATATGACCCTTGATTAATTTTGACAAGTAAAAAGTTTCTTCACTCTTGTAAATAAATGTTAAGCATAGCAACTACTTTACGTTCTACCGTATCATTGGACTAAATGAGCTGTGGACAAATCTGTCTGCTGCTGTGTATTTTTCTTGGTTAGAGAGACAAAGCTCAAGTGAAGTTCCATCCCCACCATATAAAGCTTCCGAAATGGAAGGGTAGCTGCGGGATGGGAGGAGATGCTGGTTCAAGTTTCAGTTAGACAGGAAGAATAAGTTCTGGAGAGCTATCGTACAGCATGGTGACTATAATTTATAATAATGTACCGTATACTTGAAAATTGCTGAGAACTTAAATGTTCTCACTACAAAAAGATAAGTATGTGAGGTAATGATGTGTCAATTAGCTTGATTTAGTCATTCCACAGTGTATACATATATCAAAACATATTGTCTACCACAGATACATACAATTTGTCATTAGCCAATTAAAAAAAAAGGAAAAACTCTGGGCGTATTAACCAATAGTTAGCTAAAGCTCATAATAAGTTTTTTCCTTCCTTTTTCTTTTTTCTCTTACTGATTGTCTTAAAAATATGTTGTTACTGGAGGTTCATTACAGTGGTTTTAAACAATAAAAAATAAAAACCACCTAAATGGCCATTACTAGAAGACTAATTAAGTCAATTATAATGCATACATATAGTACACTCTTCTACAGCTGTTAATGATGATGTAAAATCATATTTGTTGAAATGAGGTATCAGCGATACATTATTAAATGGGAAAAAGAGCAAAAAGGGGAATAACTTGAAAAGTATAATTTGGATTCTTCAATTGATATACATAAACACTTGTAAATACCCGGATCTACCTGTAGGGTATTATGTAATGAGATCTTAGCAGATTTTTACTTTCTGCTTTGTGTTCGTATTTAATTTGAATGTCTTTTTCCAAGAAAGTGAATTTCATAAGTAGAAATAAAAATCACAAAATTAAAATCCAGATGTTCTGGGAAATTCTGAAGCAGTAAGAAGTACAGACTTAAAATGGGGCTTGCGTATAGCAGTTGGAGCTCCATATCAATAAAAGAGAAAGGCCTCATGCGGGCTGAGATAGTCTTTCTGTCTCTGTCTCTAAGAAGCTCTTGCCCTGGGGTAATACTAATGCCTAGGTGTAGTTATTCCAATGAGGAAGTATTAGGCAGTATTCTCCTCCTTTCCTTTCTCTCAGTGAACTTTCCTACTTTTCTGTGTGGCTGCTTTAATATCAGGCAGTATTTTTGTCTTACTGAGTTTTAATGATATCCTCTATGCCATATGTAAGTTGTATGCTGTTTGTACCCTTTTTAATGCCCTTTTACACTACACCTGAATATAACAGAATATCTTCCCACCTAAAGTATTGACTTGGCATCTTCATTTCTCTTATTCTTTCTTAGAACATCTAATGAAATTGTCCATGGAAGAGCTTGTAGAATTTTTTCAGGAGACCCTGGCAAAGGATTTTTTCTTTGAAGATGATTTTGTGATAGAGCAACTTCAGATTTCTATGGCAGAACTAAAGCGGGCAAAGTTAGACCTTCCAGAACCTGGTAAGAATTACCCCAATACAGAATTACCCCAATACTTTATATCTACATTGTAATTAAGATTGGAAGACATGGCAAAATTAACATGGGCTGTTTCTTGCCCACAGCGTAAGCATTGTACTTGTGATGACATAACCTGGATGAGCCTTACCAGCTCAGCTGCTTTGGCTTTTTTCTTATTTTAGGAAAAGGCAAGTAAACATATTAATTATATCTGCCTCTCCTAATTAGGTGAGTGTACTATTCCTGCTTACATTTAGAAATTTGGTTGGCAAATACTATTGTTCAACAGAAGTAGCCATGGTGCTTTAAACTAGCATAACAATAAGCTTTTTTTGCTTTCTTCATCTCATTTTGTGAAACTATATATAATAGTAAGTAGAGCAAGTAAAAGCCCCACCTTATAGATGAGGAAATGGATACTTAAGTGGCTTAAATATGAAGCCACAGAACCACCAAATAGCATTACTGAGACTGGAGGCCAGTTTTTCTGACTACTAGCCCAGGGCTCTTTGCAGTATGCTGCAGTATAGATAATATATTTTATTCACTTACTGTAAGACATTTTTCAGCACCTACTAATAGGTTTTCTGCTAGGTACTACTTTGCTGGGGATTTAAGAACTGAAGAGAAAGATGAGAGCAAGCTCTCAGGGTGTGCACTGGAGAGCTAGAATATATGAGAATGATAACAGAGGGTAAATGGGGCATTACTAGAGCTAGCTGCAGGGTAAATGGGAGAGGGGCAGAGGAAGGGAGGAAGGGGAGTGCAGGAAGGGAGGGAAGGGGAGTGCAGGAAGGGAGGGAAGAAAATGAAAATGTCAAAAGATCACAGGAGGAATAACTTTCAAAGTTTCGACCAGATAGTACTTGACCATGTATGTCTTGAGAAAAAGTTACTTTTGCTTTTCTTCTTTCTTACCTTTGTTGCAGTGGATGGGTGTAGTAAGAGGCTAGGGAGGTGGAAGGTCATGGGCGAGAGATGAAAAGTAAAGAAAGTCAGTTATGTATGCCTTCAGGTAGAGGTGAATTTGGCGTTTCCCAATCAGTGTGTCAGGTTGGCTATGTCTGTACAGAAGGATAAAACTTTCATGGTTTTATCCATGAAAGTACTTTTGATAAAAACCAAGATGCTTGCTTTTATTTACTTAATTGAGAAGGGTCTAATCAGCGCTGCTCCGAGGTTTGCTCAAGGTCATCCAGGTTCCTAGGAAGCATCCCTCACAGCAGTAATGGGGTGTGGGCCTAGGCCTTGTGGAGCCATTGCCTTTGTTAAGGGAGGTCAGCCCTCTCCTGTTCAGTGTAATGACGTCCATTTTCTACTATCATTTATGTTTCTTTATTTATTTTATTCTATCATTTATTTTTAAATATCTTGCCTCCTAAAAATAGTTCAAGGCAAATTTTAGTAAAAGTCAAATGTAGAAGAAAAAATATAGAACTATTTAAACATGAGATAATTCAAAACCTGTGTCATGGATTGCGATGGTGGTGACTTAGCATCTAATTAGCAGCTAATATTTATTGGATGTTTACTGTGTGCCACATACCACAGGTGCTGTCTCATTTAATCTCTAAAAATAACTCATAAAAGTGCTCATCTACATTGTGCAGATAGGGAAACCTAGTAGTAGTAGTCTGTAAGATCGTTTTACCAGGAAATGAGAGACTGGGGACAGAGAATGGGGCAGGGGAAAAAAGAGGAGGAATAAATAATAGCAGAATCATGCTCTGATCCTACTGGCAGTGAAGGTAGAATGGATAAGGCATCTCTACATTTTGTAGCACGACCATCTGCCTTTCATCGCTTGCCTGTCATTTTCTTTAAATTGTTGTGAACTGTATATGGAACACTAAGATAATTAAATGAACATCATACCAAGAAGTTTCCTTGGCACATCTATCCTTTTAAAAACCTACATAAGGCCGGGCACAGTGGCTCACGCCTGTAATCCCAACACTTTGGAAGGCCGAGGAGGGCAGATCATGAGATCAGGAGATCGAGACCATCCTGGCTATCACGGTGAAACCCCATCTCAACTGAAAATACAACAAATTAGCCAGGCGTGATGGCGGTGCCTGTAGTCCCAGCTACTCGGGAGGCTGAGGCAGGAGAATGGCGTGAACCCAGGAGGCGGAGCTTGTAGTGAGCTGGATGGCCACTGCACTCCAGCCTGGGCGACAGAGCGAGACTCCGACATAAATAAATAAATACATACATACATACATACCCTACATGAACATGCCACTTCTTTTGACTCCTTACATAACTGTGGCAGTGTGAACTCCCCTGAGTCATGTGCGATGACGCCTGTTTTCCTATGCCCACATGAAAACACGGCGCTGTTATGTTTTAAAATGTTTACTGATTGAATAGAGTCTTCCATTGTTGTTCGATTGGTAGTTCTTTGAGTATCTTTCTTAGATATCTTTGGGGCATCCTTCTTTCTTTTTCTGTGAACTTCCCCGTTCATCTGTTGCCCATTTTTCTACTGGTCTGTTCATACAGGCTCTTGTTAAGGAGACTGGCCAGTTTATTATGTGTTGCAGGCATCTTCCATACAGCTTTCCCTGTGGCTTCTTGCTTTTGTGTTTCTTGTAAAGAATTTTCCACATGCTGGTTGAAGTGTTTTTTCTTAAGTACCCATATTTCTCTTCTAACATTTATGTTTTTTTAATGCTTATGGGTACAACCTCATTGAGATATAATTGAGTATGATTAAATCTTTAGCTCATCTAGAATTTACTTTTTGTTATGGAGTAAGAACTCAGCTCTGCTTATTTTCCAAACCATTAGTCATGTGGATTAGTGGCATTTATTAAATGACATTTTGGCACTCTATTCTGTTCCACTGCTCTCTGCTTTTCCAATTACACTTTTTAAATATGAGACAGGGTCTCACTCTGTTGCCCAGGCTGGAGTGTAATGGCACAATCATGGCTCACTACAGCCTTGACTTCACCGGCTCAAGTGATCCTCCCACCTGAGTCTCCCCAGGTAGCTGGGACTACAGGCGCATGCCACCACTCCTGGGTAATTTTTGTAGTTTTTGTAGAGACAGGGTTTTGCCATGTTGCCCAGGCTGGTCTCCGACTCCTGGACTCAAGCAATATGCCCACCTCAACCTCCCAAAGTGCTAGGATTACAGGAGTATCTGGCCTCCGGTTACCCTTTGAATATCTGTTAGGGCAAATGTTCCGTCATTATTTTGTATTATTTTGTCAAGTTATAAAAAAGAATCCACTACTATTTTAGTGTTATTCAGATATGTTATTTTATTAGTATTGAGATTGCACTGAAATTAAGGATTTTTGAGAGAAAACTGGTATTTTAAAAATTGAGTTTTTCTAAGTAAAAGCTTTTATTTTGCAGTCGAGGTTTGTTTTCTTCATGTGACTGTGAGACATTTCTGGTCTCACATTCCGCCTCCCACTCATGTACCATATAAAACGTGGCTGTCAGCAGGTGGGCACTGGACAACCCCAGGTGTGCTGCAGACCTGCCATTTCCCCACAGGATCCGGTGTGTGGACGTTACCGCTGCCACTGGCGTTGGAGCCTAAGCAGGGGCTCTGCAGAAGAGACCCAAACAGAGTGAAGGCAGGGGCGCCAAGTCCTACGGGGGATAGTCGTTATCTTTTATTGCTATTGCAAGTTGAAGCTTTTCTTCCATTTCTTTCTAACTGGTTTGGAAAACTCTCCGTATCCTTTTAATATTATTTTTGTAGCCAATATATTTGATCAATTATCTTAGATTTTCTAAGATTTAAGATATACAGTCTTATCTTCAACAAATAATCGTTCTTCCTCTTCCTTTTCAGTATTCATGCATCCTATCTCTTTTTTAGAAAATAGCTAGAAAGTATTCAGCTATTATTGTTTTTAAGTTTTCTTGAAAAATCAAAGTGCATGTTCAGTTTTTTTGAATGCCTTTTGAACACAAATGAGTTAATTATTTTTTTACTTTAAAACCTTTTTACATGAATCATTTTGTTAATATACTTCCTAGTGGTGAACCATTCATTGCAATTCTTGGATAAACTTCACTTGGTTGTTACAAGTTATTCCTTTATAGTACTGCTGATTTATACTCTCTAATATTTTACTTAACACTTGAAGTGGTTATTCCTGAGATTTCATTGCAGTTAACCAAAATGGCTGTGTGTTGTCAGGTTATGCTGTCCTCATAATCTGGAAGCTTTCCTTCTTTCTCTGTGTTCTGGAACTTTAACATGGTATTAAAATTATTCCTTAACAACTCGAAAATATATTTGTGAAACTATTTCCGTCTAATATAATTGTTTTGGGGGGTTAATGTTTTGATTTGTTTTGTCTTCTAAGGTCAATGTGGGTCATTTGGTGATTTATGTTTTCCTAGAAAGCTGTTCATTTCTAGTTTCTTAATATATTTATGTAAGGTTTTGCAAAGTATCTTACAGTTCTTTTATCATATATCTGTAACAGTCCTACATTTCCATTTCTCACTTTCTTTGTACCTTCTCCCGCTCTTTGATAAAATTATCCAGAATTTAGTCTTTATTAATTGGATTGTATCAAGAATCAACTCTTGAATTAGTTAATTCTGATTTTCTTAGTTTATTTCTTCTTTTTTCCATAAAGTCGAATGCTTGGCTGGGTGCGGTGGCTCACACCTGTAATACCAGCACTTTGGGAATCCGAGGCGGGCAGATCACTTGAGGTTAGGAGCTCGAGACCAGCCTGGCCAACATGACGAAACCCTGTCTCTACTAAAAATACAAAAATCAGTGGGGCGTGGTGGCAGGCACCTGTAATCCCAGCTACTCGGGAGGCTGAGGCAGAAGGATTGCTTGAACCCAGGAGGCGGAGGTTGCAGTGAGTCAAGATTGCACCACTGTACTCCAGCCTGGGTGACAGAGCAAGATTCCATCTTGAAAAAAAAAAAATAATAATAATAAAAGTCAAATGCTTATTTATTTCATAGTATGGGGGTGGTTTGTGAAAGTGTTGAAAGGCATGACTTTTCTTTTGCTGTATTCATGTCTATGTTTTTTTGACGTGTAGTTTTTTATCATTGTTATAGTCTACAGTGTCTGTCATTTAAATTTTTGGTTTTTATTAACTAGATTTGTGTTAGAAGGAGTTTTGTGGGGGTTTTTGTGTATGGGTTTGGCGTCTTTTCTTTTAACTTAGGAAAGCTATCAAAAATACAGAGAAATATGATAAAAAAATTACAAATGATTACCCACATGCCACCTCATAGATTTAACTGTTAGCATTTTTGTACCTTTATTTTATCTCTGTGTGTTTTGTAGTTGCTGTTGAAATATTTTTTAAAACTTTTTTATTGTGAAGCTTTTTGAACATATTCAGAAGTAAGGAAATGTATAATGACCTCCTTCCAGGTACCCATTGCCCAGCTTATTGAACAATTTTAAAGTGAAAATAAGGACATCGGTATACTTTACCTCAAATACTTGTCTCTGTAGCCAAGAAACAAGGACCTTTCCCCAGCCACCCACAATGCCATTGCTCCACTAACAAGTGTAACAGTGTGACTACAGTGTGATTCCTCAGCATGATCTCATGCCAGCTCCATGTGGGAATATTTCCAGTTGTCCCTTAGGCTGCCTTTTAAGCTGTTTTTCTTACCAGCACTTAGTCAGGGCTACATTTTGTATTTGTCTCATGGGCTTAAGTCACTTGTCAGGGAGCAGTACTCCTTTCCTCTTCCCCCCTCTTCCCCCCCCTTTTGTTTTCCTGTGAATGACACTGACCTGCTGAAGAGCATAGTCCCGCTCTTCTGTGGAATGTCCCACACTCAGGAGTTGTCTGGTTTTTCTTTCCTGGTGTACTAGAAGCTAGATGTAGCAGTTTAATAAGATTTAGATTAGACAGGAGTCCCACAGTGACTACTGTTTTCTTAATATTGGAGCTGCTGAGTTTGGTGATGATAATCATATCTTTTTGATTTAAAATAAAAGTTTTTTTAACTAAAAAAAAACTTTTCCATTAGCAGGTAATCTGTGGATGATGTCTTGACACTGTATGGAGGTGTCCAGTTTCCCTTTAACACTCTCCCTCATGCGTTTTAGCTTCTGTTGATAATCCTTGCCTATATCAAATTTCTTCAGAGGTTGCAAAATAGTGATTTTCAAATTCAGTGATTTCTTTCACTTTTTTTTTTTTTGAGACAGAGTTTTGCTCTTGTTGCCCAGGCTGGAGTGCAGTGGCGCGATCTCGGCTCACTGCACCCTCTGCCTCCCAGGTTCAAGCAATTATTCTGCCTCAGCCTCCCACATAGCTGGGATTACAGGCATGTGCCACCACTTCTGGCTAATTTTGTATTTTTTTTTAAGTAGAGATGGGATTTCTCTGTGTTGGTCAGGCTGGTCTCAAACTCCTGACCTCGGGTGATCCCAAAGTGCTGGGACTACAGGCGTGAGCCACCCCGCCCAGCCTCTTTTACTTTTTTTTTTTTTTTTGGGCAAATTTTCTTCTGTAACAAAGAGCGTTTCCTCCCTTGTCAAGAGAGTTACCTTAAATGTAACTCTTTGGTTACCTTAAAATATAGTTACTACTGAAAAGGCGGAATAAATGCTTACTGTTTTTCTGTTTACTGGTTTTCCCCTGTGCTGTCTTCTATTCAGATGAAGCCATTTGGCAGCACTGTCGTCGATTAACGAAAGTCATTCTGGTTAGAAAGCCTATTTTAATCCACTGTGTCTGCCAGTTTAGCCAGATTTATAGTTTATGACCTAGATAGAAGAATCAAAGAAGATTTTTCTCAGAATAGTTAACAGAGCCATTTTAGTCTTAGTAAATGGCCAGAGCCTTTGGGGTACTTCAGTGCTCACGGGAGAACATCCACACTCCTTAGTGTGACACACTTTCTCTCCTGTCTGTGGCTTCTACACTTCACATCCCGCCTCCCCGGCCACTTTTGAGTCACCTAATAGTAATGATAACAGCAAACTTGGAATCTTCTATGATAGACTTTTGCTAAATGCTTTGTATTCACATATTAACTTACTATTTTCCAGCAGCCCTTTGCAGGAGGCATTTGTTGATGCAAGTTTTTTAAAAAAATCCTTAACTCAAGGACAAGTTTTCTATGCACATGATTATTTAGGTTTTAAATATTAGTATTTATTAAAGTTACAAATTAAGAAACGTTTTTCTTCCTTATATTAATTCAGTTTACAGAAGTTAGTATAGTATTTTTAAATCTGGCAAATTTTAACATTCTCGTCTAATGGAACTTTAGTTAATGTTTGGTTTCACTTATAAACTCCTACAAACGTTTTTAATTCCCTTTATAAATGTAATATATCCAGTTTCCTTTAAATGTATCAAATTTCAATTTAAAAATAAAATGTTTCCTAGTTCTAAAAAACGTACAAATCTAATTAATTCAACCTTAAGAATATGCTGAACCTTAAGTCTCTTAATTGTTTCAGTATACTGTTTATAAGTTTAAATAATCAAAAGTTCAAATCAGTGACTCATTTGCATATTTTTAAATTGGCATAAGAAGGCCAACTTGGCCAGATTCTCTGAAATATAAATATGTGAAACACAGAAAATTCTAAATGCAAACAGATTCCTTAATGCAAAAAACTACAGAATTAATCACGTTTGATCTGTTAAGCTTTGGCATTTATTTCTAGATTTTCAGGAATGAAGACTTTTTTCCCAGATAAATTTGGGGTGTGCCTTCTCAGTCAGCTGAATCATGAGCTGGAACTGTGAGTGAGTTCCATCGGGCAGCACCGCCTTCATTATCTCAACGGTGGTGCCCACGAGATGGCTTTGTCACATAGTCCAGATTCCTTAGACCCTGTTCGTCCACCACCTCATTCTTCCTTCTCCTCATGGTCTGCCCCTTTCTACCCAGAAGATCTTGACGTTTTACTTTTAGAGATCTTTGAACCTGATGGTATCCTCTGTTCTTTTCATTTGTTCCTGCTTTAGTAGGTCAATAATTTGTAATTAACTGGCATTTATTTTAATTTTGAATAGTTTTCATGGGGAGTTTGCCATCAGTATTATTATTAGTAGCTTACTGATGAGGAAACTTGGGCTTCAGGGTTAAGTACCTGCCCGAGGTCAGACAGTTGGGAATAAGAGTTCTGTCAGCTGACTCCAGAGCTGTGCATTACACCCACCTGGCCCCTCGCCTTGCCACTCACCGCCCTAACAAGCCTGCTCTTTCACTTTGCATTGGAATACTTTGCATTTTTTGCAGTACTTTGCATAATTTTTTGCAATACTTTGCATAATTTGCAATACTTTGCATTGGAATACTTTGCACTTTGCATTGGAATACGCTCCTCCTCCAAGAGTGCCCCTGACCATTCCTCAAATGCCTCTGTCCTCATCCATTCTGCCGAGTGTCACGACTTGGTTTAAGCATCGCCTGAAGCCTTCTCAGCGGGTCCCCAGCCTCCCCAAACCCACAGAAGTCGATCACCTGCACCTGTTTTGTGCCTGGCCCATCCACTACACATGCTTTTGTCCTCACACTTTCAGTCCCTCTGTCAGACGTGTCTCTCTCTGTTAGACAGAAAGTTCCCTGGGACAGTGACCGGCTCCTGCCTCACCAGCACCTAATAACACTGTGTGGCTGTAGCTGTGGCTGTATTAGGTACTTCTATTGAGTAAATGAAATCCTAATGTATTTTTTAGATAATAAAATGTCTACAAAAGGTTAGCATGAGGCAGTTTTTTGGGCGTAGGAAACCATTCTCTAGCTTGACTACATACACATAGAAGCAAAGCAGTTTTATTGGATGCCAGTTTAGAAATTGCCCCACTTTTCGAGGATTGGAGTGGGTTTTCATTTTTATTTATTCATATAATGTAAAATGATATTACACTTAAACGTTTTTCATGTGTGTAAAAATTGAAACTCTAGGAAACAAAGCGTAGGGTTTTAAAGTTACTTAACAGAGACCTCTTGCATTTGTGTGGCATTAAATAGGTGTATAGTGAGAGATGTGTGTTTACATAATAGGCTCTTTTTCCTTTACCTTTCAAGTTTAATCTGCTGGGAAAAAAAAGTCAAGCCTAGGACCCTAACTACAAAAATTTTTTGAACTTAAAAGAAAATTACAGCCATAATTTAGAAAGCAAATTCTGTTTATTTTCATCACGTTATTGAAAGCTACAAGTGTTTGAATTGTATATTTTGGATAACATTACATTAAACAGAAATAATGTCATTTGATTTTTCAGGTAATATATTTGAAGTCCACAATATTTAAAAATACAATTGGACTTACTGTTTGATCTGGAAGGGGATAACTCTTTCCTAGAATAATAGAATTATTTTCCTGAGAGTGACCCCCCACCGATTCTTCCCGAAAACTGTTAGAACAGTCAGAGTATGTGTATTCTGCTGCTGAAAGCGTAAAGGTAGAATGCTGGTCACAGAGCGAGCACTTAAAGCGCTTTGCTGCAATGATGCGCCTGTTGTTGGGTGCGAAAACCTGCTAACGCCTCGGAGGCCGTTGGTGGGCTAGGCTTGTAGTTGAGTGTGGCGTCCACTGGGGGGTGACAGAGACCAGTGTAATAATCAAGCAGGGACAAGCCTGAAGGGCCTGAGAGGGACTCTCCCTTACTTTTTAGAGACTGTTAGAATATTCTTTTGTTGGCTTCTTTTTTTTTTTTTTTTAAAGTTACTTAAGAAAATAATAAACATTTTTGCCTTTTTCTAAAATGTGTCAAGTTACATTCCTTTTTGTTGGAGCAGATTATTCTAATTGTTAGCACTGCCATAAGAATACCACTTAGGCAAACACCAGTGAGAAATATCAATAATGCAGTATTTTCACAAAAGTATCCCCTACTGTATCTGTTAGGAGTTGTGGTGCCTCCTTACTCTTTAAGGAGTAGGGCAGTAAGTCTTTATTCCAATTCCTGTGTGTGTGTTTTTTTGTGACGGAGTCTCGCTCTGTCGCCCAGGCTGGAGTGCAGTGGTGCAATCTCGGCTCACTGCAAGCTCTGCCTCCTGGGTTCACGCCGTTCTCCTGCCTCAGCCTCCCAAGTAGCTGGGACTACAGGTGCCCGCTACCACGCCCGGCTGATTTTTTGTATTTTTAGTAGAGATGGGGTTTCACCATGTTAGCCAGGATGGTCTCGATCTCCTGACCTTGTAATCCACCCGCCTTGGCCTCCCAAACTGCTGGGATTACAGGCATGAGCCACCGCACCTGGCCTCCAATTCCTGTGTTTTTAGGGAGAAAAAAGGGAAAATAAAATTTTAGGCACGAGGCTATAGTGGAGTGAGCAAAAACATGATTCTATCTATTGAAAAGAAGCCCAGAATGCAAGCACGGATAATAAATATGAATGCTTGTTGCCTATATATAGCTTTCTGTTTTGACATCAATTATGCTTGAATCTTTTAGTTACAGTCAGTTGCTTAGGGGTGAAAGGAGATATTTAAACCAAACAACGACAAGTAAAGCAGTGTTTGTGTGGTGGGGCTAGGGGTGGTAGTTCAAGCAGGCTGAGATAGCTCTGAAAATAGATCACAGCAAAATGTAGGATGCTTTATTTGGACGTACTTCTGTGAAGAAGAGTAGAGAATACTAATTGGCATATGAAAATGTTACTGGTGATGGCATTCGTCCTTCTTACAGGGTCTACATGATGTGTTTTCAGTTCAGTGGAGGTTGAATAATTAATCGCTAGAAAGGAACCACCTCTGTAATGAAGTCAAGGAGATTTTCCTCTTCATCATGGTAGAGGTCAGATCCTGGCATGGCGTCCTTGGGTTCCGTATTGCTGGTGGAGCTGAGGTCTTTCTCCCTACAGAGGTTGTGAAAAGCCCGCGAGTCCCCGTGGGCCTTCCATGACGTTCCCTGTGGCTGCCTCCATCCTCCACCTTCTCCATCCTCACACCCTCTGCGCTCCTGGCTGCTTCTCTGGTCCTCTCCATTAGTCGCTTTCTGTGACCTCCAGGCCACCTCTTCCTTCTTCCCCACCTCTCCTTCGCTGTCTCCGCCCCTTCTCTCTTCTCCTCCTCATGAGAGGCACAGCGTTACCACCTCCGCAGTGCTGCCCCAGGGGCCTGAGGGCCTCCCTTGAAATGTAAGCTGTATATACACTGCTCATTGTGGAATTTCTGAGACTATTACACTATTCAGAGGTTAGGCAGCTGTGGGAGAAATGTGTAGATGGCATAATTGCAGCGTTAGCATTAGCAAGTGTTCATGGGAGATGGACATTGGTGCAGGTATCATGAGCGTGCACGGGCTACACTTGTTAGTATTGAGCCTGCTCCCTGGCCATGGATCACTTTAGAAAGCAGGAGTGAGCTGGCACTGTTTAAAGTAAAGCAAACCCCAGCCCCGTAGTCTGGTCCAGGCACCTGGGAATACCCTTCACCCACTGTGCAGGGCCTCCAGCCTCACTTGCTTTATTGTCTTTAAAATGTGGAGGAATGGGGTTTTCAGCACCTGTATTTGAAAGGCTTTCTTATATCCCTGTCTACTGCCTTTTGCATCCTTACTGAAAATCTCGGCAGAGCAAAGAGGCCATAACCTCTAAATGTTTTTATACAGTCGAGGTATTTGCCATATTCCTCTTAAACAGTAGTTCCTAAAGAGAGGTTATCATTTAGGAATTGATTAGAGGCAGTGTTATTTTGTCTGTACTGGATTTGTTTTTCCCCAAACCCTGCTACATCTAGTTTCTTAGCCATGTGGATCTTGGATATTTATAACCCTCAGGTTTCTGCCTGTGTATATGGACAGTGTGTCATTACTCTAACTCATGAATATTTGAATGAACGAACATTTGTCAACACCTTCCTTGTGATTGTATTATGATTTTAGATACTATGGGAAGGAATACAAAAGAAGTAAGATTATAGTCTACTGGGGGAGGGAAAATATGTTAGGGACTACCGTGAAAGAACTTTAAGATGCTACTTTTTGGACATATCAGAACAGTCACAGATTTTTTTCCCAGTGTGCATTTTGGCCTCTTGCCCATTCAGTAAATGGAGCGTGTTAAACTTTTCCTTTAATTCTAATATGATGCATAGATGTATGATGTATAGACTATTAGGCACTCTTCCTTAGACAGGGACATTTCTGTGTTGACTGGAATATAAAGTAGAATTAATTATAAGGTAAATATTTTTCTTACTCCTTATATTAAACAATAAAATCTCCTACGTTTGTAAGGCGCATACCTTTGCATTTTGTTTTGTGCCTAAAGTTACCACCTCAGTCTTTCCATTACTTCTCAGTTGGTTTCTTATTTCTCCTAAGAAACACATGCCTTATATTGGTAATTCTACATTTTACTATGTGTCCAGCTCAGTCTTGACTGATATGTGCCTCCTATGTGTCTAAAGGATTCCAGAATGAAAATCTGTGAATATCACAACAGAGGAGTAGGCCATACCATGGCAACATTTTCCTCAAAGGCATCCAGCGTTTTTCCCACCCTCCTCCCTTCCACTCCCACTCTACAGTTTGTTGTCTCTTGCACCACACTGGTATTTTATGAAACCGTCTTGCAGCTGTCCTTGACCTCTCTTCCCTACCCTGTCCTTGTAACACCAGCCAAGGGACTTTCTGTATTTAACTGAGAACTAGGGGAAGGATAGGACCACTCCTCTGAGCCAGGGATGTAGGCACTAGTCCAGTAATGTTTCACTTCCATGTTTTCAGTAAAAAAGAGGTTTTAGAATGAGAACATTTGAATAAATATTGATAGGAGGAACTTGAAGCCAAGTGCGGCCAAGCTGTGACTAAGAGATCCTGGGACATACCATTCGACTGAGCGAACTGTGATTGACAGTCATCTGGGAAAAGCTGTGGAGCCAAACAAGTGCTTGAAGGACAGCGATAAGAAACATGTAGTTCCACTTTTTACAGAGGATAAAAGTTGAATAATGTAAATCACAGACAAGTAAACATGATGTCTGTCTGAGGCAAGAATCAATAAATGGATTAATTAAAAATGGAGTTTTGAGCACTCAGAAAGCAAAGAAGGTGATCACTAATCTGACTCCATCAAGCAATGCCATACTTGATTAATCTGACTTTGTTTTTGGTAAGATTTCTCATTTAATGAATTGGAAGAATGCCATCAACCTAGTATATATAGGTAAAAGTAAAGTGTTTGGCAAAGTCTTAAAATACTTTTTTGGATAAGCTAAAAATATTTCTTACAAGTCAAACAGCAAAACTGCAGATTAATATCATCCTACCTATAGAACAGTATTGTGTGCTTTTAAACTTTATACTTCTCTGTTACTCAGATTAATACTCAGCAGGAAAAAATATGTAGTACTTAAGGAAAAATAATAATTCAGTCTAAGAGCATTTAAAAACTGTATTAGGCCGGGCGCGGTGGCTCAAGCCTGTAATCCCAGCACTTTGGGAGGCCGAGACGGGCGGATCATGAGGTCAGGAGATCGAGACCATCCTGGCTAAAACGGTGAAACCCCATCTCTACTAAAAAAATACAAAAAAACTAGCTGGGCGTGATGGCAGTGCCTGTAGTCCCAGTTACTCGGGAGGCTGAGGCAGGAGAATGGCATGAACCCGGGAGGCGGAGCTTGCAGTGAGCTGAGATCCGGCCACTGCACTCCAGCCCGGGCTACAGAGCGAGACTCCGTCTCAAAAAAAAAAAATAAATAAAAAATAAAATAAAATAAAATAAAAACTGTATTAACCCCTACTAGTGTTTGTTTTTTTTAGTCATTCTTGTAGACATATATTGATTTATGTCTGTATGTCATTCATAGTAAATGAGATTATACTACACATATTGTTTATAACTTTTTTTTAACTAGTTAATGTTAAAAATACATTAATGTGGCAGTAGGCTGCTACAAGTTTATATTCTATACCTTATTTCACCATATTTTTGTTTCATAATTGTTACTGAATTTCACAAATCCTCTATGTTGAGGATATAACTTTTCTAAAAGAATGCAGTTTTGAACATCCTTATAGCACACATTTTGCATATCCCTTAATTATATTAGGATAAATTCTCAGAGGTGGAATTCCTAGATCAAAAATATTCAATATGTCAAATTGGAGAATTTGTTTCTCCAAGCCCACAGTAGTGAGATATACCAATTTAGAAGTATTTTAATTTGCATTTTTCTGATTACTTGTGATATATTTACCTGCTCTTTTCTTCTTTGAGTTTCCTGTTCATATTCTTTATTTAATTTTCTATATAGGGCATCCTCCATTTCCTTTGAGAGTTCTTTACCTTTTAGAGAAGTTAGGGTGCTCCATTTTTGTTCTTACTCTGAGTGTTCAGTACTTGTTACCAGTCACTTGGGTGAAAGCATTGGTAACATGGTGTTCAGATTTGTGGATGGCATCACATGGGGAGGTATAATTAATGTAAAATTCCAGGGAGATCCCAGATTGAAATGATGAGTCTAAATAAGATAAACTGAGATAGGAATCAATATAAAGCACTTTGAACCTGTCTAAAAACAGCTACCCTCATGAGATGCATAATGAACTTTCAGTCAACAGTGGACTACATACAGGATGCTGGCCCTATAAGACGAAAATACCATATTTTCACTGTCCTGTTTCTATCTTTGGATACAGAAATACCTACCATTATGTTCCAGTGACCCTGCAGTATCGAGTACAGTAACATGCTATATGTGTTTGTAGCTGAGGAGGAGTACTAGGCTGTATCATAGAGCCTCGGTGTGCAGTAGGCTGTGCCATCTAGGTTTGTATAAATGCACCCTTGTTGCAGGAAGTCAGGGACCTCGAACAGAGGGACCGACTGGAGCCACGGCAGAGGAACATAAATTGTGAAGATTTCATGGACATTTATCAGTTCCCAAATAATACTTTTATAATTTCTTAGGTCTATCTTACTTCAATGTCTTAATCCTGTTATCTTTGTAAGCTGAGGATGTATGTCACCTCAGGACCACTGATAATTGTGTTAACTGTACAAATTGATTGTAAAACACGTGTGTTTGAACAATATGAAATCAGTGCACCTTGAAAAAGAACAGAATAACAGCGATTTTTAGGGAACAAGGGAAGACAACCATAAGGTCTGACTGCCTGTGGGGTGGGCAAAAAGAACCATATTTTTCTTCTTGCAGAGAGCCTATAAACAGATGTGCAAAGTAGGGAAGATACCGCTAAAATTCTTTTCCTAGCAAGGAATGTTAGCATTAATACTCTGGGAAAGGAATTCGTTCCTGGGGGGAGGTCTATAAATGGCCGCTCTGGGAATGTCTGTCCTATATGGTTGAGATAAGGACTGAGATACGCCCTGGTCTCCTGCAGTACCCTCAGGCTTACTAGGATTGGGAAACTCCATCCTGATAAATTTTGGTCAGACCAGTTCTCTGCTCTCGAACCCTGTTTTCTGTTAAGATGTTTATCAAGACAATATGTGCACTGCTGAACATAGACCCTTATCAGAAGTTCTGCCTTTTGCCCTTTGTCCTGTTTCCTCAGAAGCATGTGATCTTTGTTCTGTTTTTTGCCCTTTGAAGCATGTGATCTTTGTGACCTACTCCCTGTTTGTACATCCCTCCTCTTTTGAAATCCTTAATAAAAACCTGCTGGTTTTGAGGCTCAGGTGGGCATCACGGTCCTACCGATATGTGATGTCACCCCCGGTGACCCAGCTGTAAAATTCCTCTCTTTGTACTCTTTCTCTTTATTTCTCAGCTGGCTGACACTTACGGAAAATAGAAAGAACCTACATTGAAATACTGGAGGCGGGTTCCCCCGCTACACTCTGATGTTCACACGATGATGAAATTGCCTGACAACTTATTTCTCAGAACATATGCCTGTCATTAAGTGATGCATGACTGTATAGAATAATAGCAGCTACCAGTTCCTAAGCATCTTCTATATGTCAGGAAATATGCTAGAGTTTTCTTTATATAGTAACTCTTATAACAAATCTATAAAATAGATATTGCCGTTTTAATTTATAGATGAGAATTCTGAGACTCCCAAGTTCACACAGCTTATTGTGGCAGATTCAAATTCAGGTCACTTGTTCCTGTTGACCCTGCTGTTTCCACTGTGCCTTGGAGACATACAACTTAACAACATTTGGGAAACATTGTCTCTAAAGGAAGGGCAGTACAGTGTGACTGCCAGACAGCTATACACTTTCCACTACAGTGTTCAGGATAAGGGAAGTAATCAGCCATCTTAGTCAGTTCAAACCTAGAATATGGCTTAAATTCTGGGTTACCACACTTAAAAGGGATACTATTGTACTTGATTATCATCAATAAATAGCAATAGCTGAGTGTCTAGGGAAAAAACTTTGGAAGTCAAACACATGTTAACCATTCTCAGGAATAAATTGGTTACCACAAGACATAGAAAACTACATACAGAAATCTGCAAAGTATTGGAACTCTAAATTCTCCTATAGGGTTGTTACTGCCTGTGTCTGCCATCCACATTTGCTTTGCCCAGTTTTTTTTTGATGGGGTTGTATAAAAAACGTTTTATTATAATCACTGTAATTTGTTTCATTACATTATTGACATTGAAAATGTGCTAGGACCATGAAAGCAAATGATCACAAATAATGAAGTAGGTGAGTTTTTGCTAACAGAAAAAGGCAGTCCCTAAAATTTATTTAAAACAATCCAGTTTTGAGATTGGGGTTATAGAGCTATGGGTAGCTGCCCTTCAAAATGCTGCATGTCAGGTGAATTGAGTTTTCACTAATTGAGAATTCATGCAGACTGAAATATGGAAATCAGAATCTGGGCACCTGCAGGCAGCGCTGAGAGCAGCTTGGGTGCTTCCACTGCCAGCGCGATGTAGGGGAGAGCACACGCAGGCGCAGCAGCAGCAGCAGCAGACCAGCCGGGAATCTATTCCTTTTTTGGTTTTGTTTGTTTTTTAAATACTGCTATGGAGAATCTTAAAAGACATTTTAAATTATTTCTTGTGAGCTAAAAAGTTGGTGGCTCTCTGCAGGCTGCCAAAAGCCAGTGAGTGGTGGAGAAGCTTCCAGGGCTCAGTGTGACAGTCTCTGCAGTGAATCCAGTTTTGCCCCTGTGACAGCGCATCTTCAGGCGTGCATTCACCACTCTGGGCGTCACCGTTTTCCCTTTCTTTCTTTTTTTTTTTTTT
>NW_012120532.1:173456-263988 GCF_000951035.1 Colobus angolensis palliatus
TTTTTTGAGACGGAGTCTCGCTCTGCCGCCCAGGCTGGAGTGCAGTGGCCGGATCTCAGCTCACTGCAAGCTCCGCCTCCCGGGTTTACGCCATTCTCCTTTTCTTTAATGGTTATGTTTGTCATCACATTTCTTCTTACTAACCTGAGAAGGATGTTTTGATGATTGGCTGACATTATCTGATGGAATATCAGCCAGCCACTGAATTAGCCAATCAGATTACTGTGTTCTGCCCGTAGGAAATTGTCAGGCAGTGGGGACTAGAGGACAGTTTATAAATTCAGTTTTTCTATTATATATGTCTTTATATCTTATTGATAATTTGTGTTTGTTGGCATTATTTGCCTACAGGGAAGAAGGCATTCATATATTTGGGAGTAAATGGATGACTATTTGTAGAGCTGATAGGAAAAAACTTTTGGAGGATTCTGGATAGATTTTAATTTAATTTTTATTGCTGCTTTTTAACCTGATGTGCTGAATAACTACTTGGAGTATTCTTGACTTGCTAGTTTTAAAGTCTGCTTTCTCCCTTCCTGGCATTTCAAGTTTATTTCACATACGCATTCATAAAGCAAAGAAAACTTTTCTGAATTACAAGCATTTTAAAGTTTGGGTTGTCAATGAAAATAATTGGTCCACATATTATAAAATATATTTCTTACCAAAAGGTTTAAGAACAACGTGGGTTCTGCCAGCTGTTCCAGAATAGGATCTGCCTGTGGCTGTCTCAGGCCAGGAGTTATGCTGTGCTCTGCTTGCTCTTTCACAGTTCACATCTAACCCATTGAGCAGGTGTGCAGACATTGCCTGATCAGTTACCCTGGAAGCAACTTCTTCTCACTGCCTCCATGGTGGTATAGTGGAGGAGGAGGAGCAGAGGTGCTGGAATCAGCTCAGGGTTTGAATTCTGGACCTGTGACTTGCTAGTGGTGAGCCTTTGCGCAAGTTAGTTTCTGCCTCCATTTTCCATTAAAATATGGGAAAATTGTAAAGCCCTGCACTCTGTGCCTATCACAGGCCTTACAGGTACAGCCTTCTGAGCAGAGGCCAGCACATAGTGAGTGCCTAGTGAGTATCAGCCATTAGTGTCATCATCATTCAGTATTACCACAATCGAAATCCCAGCCACCATTAGTGATCTAAGATAAACATGAGATCGTGTAATTCTGCTGAAGAGCCTCTAGTATTTTATAGTTAACTTGGAATAAAATCCAAATTCCTTGCCGTATTCTTCAAGGCCCCACTTGGAATAAAATCCAAATTCCTTGCCGTATTCTTCAAGGCCCCACTTGGAATAAAATCCAAATTCCTTGCCATATTCTTCAAGGCCCCATGTGTGCCTGCCTGTCCCCAACTCAAGGCCCATGCTCAGAGGGCCGCCTCCTTGCTGGCACTCTGCTGCTCTGCCCTGTCCAGCTCCCAATCATTTTAGTTCCTTTTTCCTAGTTTAATTTTCTTCAGGGCACTTTGTATAACTAGAATATAGGCTCCAGAAGGACAGGGACATCACTTTTCTCATTCCATCCCTGTATTGCCGACAACCAGAACAGTGTCTGCTGCATAGTAGTTGTTTTGTGTATTTGCTGAATGGATGAATGAGTTGAAACAAACTGTAGTTGCCAATTCTAACACTTGTTATTCTTTCATATGTATAAAATAAGGAGCTTGCATAAACATTGTCAAAGTAAAGTTCCGTTGAAACCATCAACAATTTCTCTGGCACTTCATGAAAATGGCACAGGTGAAGAGAAGAGTGAACTGAGAATAAAAACACTGGGTTTTCACTGGGTTCCTGCCACTGTGAGATCACTTGGCTTCTCCTAGACTCTGCTTTCCCTGTAGAAAACGCAGGGAGGACTCGATGTCTCTGGAACCCTCGGGCCCTTCAGAGCTGCCCAGAAGAGGGAAGAGGAAAAGGGAGGAAAAGAGGTTTCATTGGGAGGAGCCCTGGTCCTACCCAACCCCAACTTTAACTACAGCAGCTTTGAGTATATTTTCTTTTCTATATGGGGGTTTCATATGAAATTTGGCTTAAAAAAAAAGAGTCTGCTTTTTATTTAAAAACTACTGAATCAGAAGGGCACAAAAGTTGTTTTAGCTCAATTATTCTGATCCTGATAGCTTAATTATTTAAAGGATATTGTTTCTTCATAATTCTCTGTTCCCTCCTCTCACGCCAAAAAGATCACTGAATATTTTTTGGAAATATCCTAAAGAAAATTATAATGTGCATAAGTGACAAAATTATCATCATCAAGACTGTAAGCTACGTGAAAAAAAAAAACCACGTCTTATTCCTACCACTCAGCACAGTGCCTGACACTCCAACAGGCTTACTCAGTAAATATTTCTAGATGGGTGGATGGGTGGATATTTGAAAAGAGCAAAAATGCATTTTTAAATGACAGTACATTATTTTGTAAAAACAGGTGAAAAACATGGAATTTTAAATGAAGTCTGTTGTTTCTTCAAGATGATGTTTATTAGATACACATATTATAAAAGATAATTTTTAAACACTGTTTGTTAAATGGCCAATCTATTACACCTTCCTTTAATTCCTCGTGAATTTTCTGCTAATTATTTAAAATACAAAACTGATAGTATCCAATACGACTTTCTTTTTTTTAAAATTCCTTTTCTTTTTTGCATTTAAAGTAGGATTCTTTTGGAATGTTAGTTTTCAGATAGAGAGTACTTTTTCTTTTGATCAGGAAATTGTGCTGTGGGAGTATTTAATAATAATAATCTATTTGAGGACAACTTTGAGACCACAGTTAGTCATCAGTTGAATTTTAAATTTTGCAGACCTGCTTGGCATTGAGAGAAGTTGAACTGAGATTTCAAAACCATCATAGCTGAGGAAGGTTAAAGTGAAAGTAATATAGTATTGAGACACTGAACTACTAACCTGCCTGTTAGGAATAGAAATGAGAGTATCAGCTTTGCAGGCTTGAAAAAGCATTAACAACTTGTCAGCAAAATATAAGAATCGTGTTATATACAATCGTATGAAACTTATGCATAAAATTACAAAATATTCCCACCCACAATACATTTGGGCTAATATAAATTGTGAGTGTTGGTATGTTTTAGTATCAGTCTCTAAAAAACACCTCTCATCAGCTACCAACCTTCTGTGGTATAAACAGTGTGTGTGTGTGTGGTATAAAGTGTGTGGTATGTCAGCGTGTATCTGCGCACAGATGAAAAGCATGACATTATTACTAAGGGATTGCTTCTATTGGGTACTGTTTCCTCGTGTATCCTCGTGTATTATCTTACTTAGCGTTTCTCTTTCTTTTTAGGT
This sequence comes from Colobus angolensis palliatus, assembly GCF_000951035.1. Classification (NCBI taxonomy): domain Eukaryota; kingdom Metazoa; phylum Chordata; class Mammalia; order Primates; family Cercopithecidae; genus Colobus; species Colobus angolensis. The sequence continues at coordinate 176,770 of NW_012120532.1, forward strand.
AAAGAGGATGAATATCCAAAGAAGCCTTTGGGACAGCTTCCGCCGGAACTTCAGTCTGGGGGCGTCCATCACCTGAGCAACGGACAGAGGAGCGTGGGCCGGCCGAGCCCGCAGGTCAGTGGCAGGAGGGAGAGCGCGGCGCCCCACAGGAGGCACGAGCACTCCCCGCACCCCCAGAGCAGGACCGGGACGCCCGAGAGAGCACAGCCACCAAGACGGAAATCGGTGGAGGAGGAGAGCAAAAAGCTTAAAGATGAGGTAGATTTTCAAAGAAAACTCCCATCGGGTCCACAGGACAGTTCCAGGCAATATAATCACGCAGCCGCCAACCAAAATAGCAACGCCACTTCAAATATCAGGAAGGAATTTGTGCCCAAATGGAATAAACCATCAGACGTCTCAGCTACGGAGAGAACTGCCAGATACACCATGGAAAGCAAAGGTCGAGCAGCGCACCCCACGCTCGCAGTCACCGCCCCAGGCCCTGCTGAGGTGCGGGTGGCAAACGCGCGGCCCAAGATGAAGGCCCTGGATGCTGAGGACGGGAAGCGGGGCTCCACTGCATCGCAGTACGACAACGTGCCGGGCCCGGAGCTGGACAGCGGTGCTTCCGTGGAGGAGGCACTGGAAAGGGCTTACTCCCAGAGCCCACGGCATGCCCTTTACCCTCCCAGCCCGAGAAAGCCCGCTGAGCCAAGTTCTAGTCCATCAAAAGTATCCAGCAAGTTTACTTTTAAAGTACAGACTCCAAGTCATGCACGATATCCGTCCCAGCTAGATGGGGAAGCCCGAGGGCTAGCTCATCCCCCCTCCTACAGCAATCCCCCCATTTACCACGGAAACTCACCCAAACACTTCCCTACTGCCAACAGCAGCTTTGCGTCTCCACAGTTTAGCCCTGGGACTCAACTGAATCCTTCCAGGAGACCTCATGGTTCTACTCTTTCCACCAGTGCGTCTCCGGAGAAATCTTACAGCCGCCCAAGTCCCCTTGTACTGCCATCTAGTCGAATAGAAGTCCTCCCTGTTGACATCGGTGCTGGGGGATATTCGGGCAATTCAGGGTCACCAAAGAATGGAAAATTGATCATTCCGCCAGTGGATTATTTGCCAGATAACAGAACATGGGCAGAAGTTAGTTATGCATACAGACCTGAGACGCAGGGACAATCATGGACCCGAGATGCTAGCCGTGACAATTTACCAAAATACTCAGCCTTTCAGCACGCACCCTTTCAGGACCATGGCCTCCCTGCAGTTTCCGTAGATAGTCCCGTGCGGTATAAAACTTCACCGGCCGCAGAAGATGCCAGTCCATCTGGGTATCCATATTCAGGGCCCCCGCCTCCAGCCTACCACTACAGGAATCGGGACGGGCTTTCCATGCAAGAGTCAGTGTTGCTGTGAGATTTGATGTGTACTTGCTAAAGACAAGAGGGAAACCCCGTGAAACCAACATTGCTATGTTCATAATTGCCAAAGCAGTATTTATACTATTGTAAACAGCTCGCACATCTCTCCTGTCTGTGAGTAGTAAGAATACAGGGAAATGTCTTCAGCCCCACGTAGATGCTGCTTAAGATGAGCATTTAAATTGCATCATCACTGACCTGTTAGAATTTAACCCGGAAACATAGCAATAGCATTTAGGGATGCACGCACAATGGTAATTTATTACTCAGTTCCGTTTATGTTCTTCTCCAAAACCTGAACATTTTTACTCTGTTGTCTCATTCTATTTTGACTAATGTTACAAAGTACTGAAAAAACTGTAGAATAGATATTTTTTAACGCTATATGTAGTGTATGTGTCTTTTAATAGATACGGGCATCTCTTCATACACGTTTGAACACGGAACTAAAGAAACATTTTTAAAAAAACTACTTTTAATCCAGATCCATGGAATAATATGTAATTCTTGTTTTCCTTGTCTTTTAGTCTAGTTTTTCTTTTTCCCTCTCATATTTTTAACCTGGGTCCTAAACTGACTGAAGAGTTTGTCCTGACTTTATTAATTGCAATCTCACAGAATGCTCATCATTCTCCTTCAGCTGTTGCCATTTTCTTTCAATCTGAAAATTAAAGACATTGGAGCGAAAGGCTAACCACTTAATGGTGCTTAAAAATTGGGGCAGTTAAAATAAGTTTACGGCCAAAGGTGCAGTAGTGCTTATCGTATCCATTTACTAAGAGACCAGCCTTAGTGCGTTTATGCCCTTTGTTCTGGTCTGACTCTTGGGAATCTCAGAGCAGGAGAGGTTGCAGCTGACTGATCCCTGTGCTCACAGTACTCCTGTGGGGCAGCCAAACTAACTGGATTAGCAGTGTGGTTACTTCTCCCTTCTGCCCCGACTCACGTAGCTTCTCCCCATGAAAGTCCCAGGGTGGCCATTTACACAATCCATTTCTGACCTCTTTAGGGAATATAGTCGACGGATATTGCTGCACCTCATCAGGCCATTACATTGTCCATGTTAAAATTATAAAAATGATTCTAGTTTTTCGTAGGAGTCTAGGATTTTGGTCTTTTTAAAAAATACAGTTTGATTTCATGCTTTTGAAAAATTTTTTTTTTCATTGAAACAAATTCAGGTTCCTGGTTTAAAAAGAAATTAGTGATGTCTTTAAAAAATATTCTGTTACACTACAGTTACCAAAACACTGACAAAGATATGGGTACTCCAAGAGGGTATGACTTCGTGTTTAATTGGGGAACTTGTTTCCAACATTGCTTAGATTTGAATAGTAGAAAACCCAACATTGATGTTTCTTCCTGTTGCAAGGTGGGGTTTTAAGCTTTCAAGGTACAAAAGTATGTCTTTTAAAATGAAAGTAATATTTGTTTAGCTAGTGAATGTGACAATATTTTTTATGTATATAATGAGTCTAATGTAATTTTAATCAACTCGGTAATGATGTCATTAAATAGCAAAACAAATGCAGTGTATTAAAGCTAAACACTACATTGAAACGCAAACAAAATTCTGATGAAATAACTGGGCTCTTGATTCAGATTAGGTGGAAGCTGAGAAATAAATGTATATAAATATGTAGCTGAGGATATTAATTCCCATTTTAAAACCATGATTCTGTGACTTGTAATAAACCAAGATGTACAACTTAGTTTATAATAGCAGTATCTGAGCTGCTCAAAAATATATATATCAACAGTGGTAAATACTGTAGATTTATATATATATATATGCAAAAAATATATATATACACACAAGCACTATTTTCTTATGTCATTTATGACATTTTTTATCTGTATACTTTTTTTGATGTGATTGTTTTTTAACATGCTAAAAGTAATAAGTATATTTCGTTTTGTGTCTTTTATGTGCATTCTTTTCATACGGCAAAAATGGTGCACCCCCTGATGCTTTGAAGGCTAATTCTCTTCTAATTGAGTAGCTGTTGCCTAGTACTCACCTATGTTACCTTGTATATGTCACAGTTCTATGTTTAATGCTTTACTAATTTCCAGTAAGACTATATTTAAAACTACATAACCTTTCCTTATTTTATTTAGTATGATATTGTTAATAGCAATAAGGTAGCATTTCTAGTCTTCCTCATCTCTGTTTTCTAAGTAGGAAAATGTAATTTGAAATTATCTTGCCACCATACAGTTCTACTTTTTCAAATTTATTTTTTAATAAGAGAGAATGAAATAATGATAAAAGATAAAGAGATTGGTAAAGTATATTTATGAAAAACCCATTTAGTACAGATTTTCATAGTGCAAAGGCTGATTTTACCCTGTAACTGCATGTACATTGTGTATTTTGCCATTAAGTCTTTCATTCATGGCAATTTTGCCTTAGAAAGCGCTTTGGCATAGTTTCTATTTTATACAATATTTAGTCTGAGAAGTTAAGCTAGACCTAAGATCTCAAAAGTTTTAAAACTTTGACGTTTTCGTGTGTTTGTTTATTAATAGGATTTTTAAGAAATGAACATCTTTTTAAAGCTGGGAGATGTGTATAAATTCAGGTATCATTATCAATAATAGACTGTTTCACTGAAAGAATGAAAAGAGGCCAGGCACAGTGGTTCACGCCTGTAATCCCAGCACTCTGGGAGGCCGAGGCGGGCGGATCACCTGAGGTCAGGTAATCGAGACCATCCTGGCCAACATGGTGAAACCCCGTCTCTACTAAAAATACACAAATGAGTTGGGTGTAGTGGCATGTGCCTGTAATCCCAGCTACTCGGGAGGCTGAGGCAGGAGAATCGCTTGAACCAGGGAGTCAGAGGTTGCGGTGAGCCGACATCATGCCACTGCACTCCAGTCTGGCAACACAGCAAGACTCCATCTCGAAAAAGTGAAAAGAGATTCAACCAAGAGGACATCTCTGGAGAAGCAAAACAGATGTTTATAGGACGTGATTGTTTCACCTTTGTTTTTCCATTGTAAGACGATTCCAGTACTAAATGTCACCATACTCCGTGGTACTTTTCAAGTAGACTTTCATAGTTGCAGTCACTTCAAGTCTCTGCCTCAGGTGCCCTTAGGATGCAAGCACAAGAACAGACACCTGGTCAGCAAAACCCCTTTCTCTTCACTGTCATGATGCGAGAAAAGCATGCCATGTCCACCAGTAGGGATCTCTTCACAGAGGACCTACAGCTTCATCTTCTGGATTGAAGATTATTCTTGATTATGTTTTGGAATCAGTCCTTTATCTTAGTATGCACTTGATTGTGAGTTTTAAGATTATGGTTTTAGGATTTCTTTTATTTTTTGTCTTTTAGATTGTTCTTTAATGGATTTTAAATGTGTGTATCTAACGTGGGTATTAATGCTTATTGGCCAAGTGGATTTTAAGAAGTGAAACTTTTTTTTGAGATGGAAGTTTGCTCTGTCACCCAGACTGGAGTACAGTGGCTACATCTCAGCTGGCTGCAACCTCTGCCTTCCAAGTTCAAGCGATTCTCCTGTCTCAGCCTCCCAGGTAGCTGGGATTAAAGGTGGCCACCATCACACCTGGCTTTTTGTTTTTTTTGTATTTTTAATAGAGACAGGGTTTCACCGTGTTGACTAGGCTGGTCTCAAACTCCTGACCTCAAGTGATCCACCTGCCTTGGCCTCCCAAAGTGCTGGATTACAGGTGTGAGCCACTGTGCCCAGCCCTAACTTTACTTTTAAGATGACCCAAAGTCATGAGAATAGGAAAAAGCAATCTGATTAACATTTATGCATTTTATTTTCAGAAAGTCATGAGAATAGGAAAAAGCAATCTGATTAACATTTATGCATTTTATTTTCAGAAGGACTTTGAGTTATCCATAAATCTAAGCATAACTGCTACCATTTATGCATGAGAAGATGACAGGAACTAATATAAAGAGCAGACCTTGACCCTTGCTGGGTCTTCAGAATAACTAGAATTCTTTAGAATTATTGCATGAACTTTAAAAAAATTTGTCTGCATAGGTTACATCCCAGACCACTTAAATCAGAATATCTTGGATGGAATCCAGACATCAGATTATTGTATTTTCCCGCATAATTTAAAGTTCAGTCATTAAGCTCTTAAATCCTCCTAGAGTTGATTGTTTTATATTCCTACTATGAGATACCTAAAAGATTCTTAACAGACCAAGAGTTTCAGAGGTTAGAAACTCGAATTTGGGCAAGTTAGGAAAAATTCCACCAGCAAAATTAACATTACCAGCCATCTCTGCAAATGCTCATGAACTGCTGACAGTTACGGCATCAAACGGAAGATGGCAGGCCCTGTCGTTCCACTCAGGTGCTGCTTACAATGGTCCTCAACAGAGGGAGAGCCTCCCTAAGATTTCCATGTTCCTAGACAAAGTCCTAAGCTGTGTGGAAGTCTGTGAGCATTTTCAGTATATGAGGAACTGAGAAAGTGCTGCCTGTCTGGTCCTTCATTTGGCCAGCCAACATTCTGTCGAGCACCTGCATTGTGCTAGGTTCATGCTTCCAGATGTGAGATGTGTGTTCTAATCTGACAATGTGTTTTGTAATCTGTCTCTCAGTCAGTGTTGGAGATATGCACAGGCTATTATAGGCATATTATAGACATATATAAAGGCCAAATAGTGATCCCAGCCCAAGAGGTTCAGGGAAGTCTTATGAAGGATTCGCCTCAGCTGAGCCTGACAGGACAGGCATGTAGAAGGACAAGAGGGAGAGAGAGCAGGGCATGGGGTATGTGAGGAGATCTGCCACTGGGGTGTGTGTGTGGGGTAGGCATGGGGGTGGAGGGGGGTGAGGGGTCCACAGAGACAGGATGGTTGGGGGTGGAGAGGGGTGAGGGGGTCCACAGAGACAGGATGGTGGAAGCAGTTTTGTGTGCAATTGAACTTGATCCTGTAGTTGGTTTTGGCCTGGTGTGGTCTCTCCACGCTGTGGAAGTGAAATGTGAGGGAACAACCCTGGGGGCAGTGAGGGAGACGGGACAAACCTTTCATCTAAAAGGTGGTACAGAGCTTAAGGCCAGGGAAAAAGGTAAGAAGAAAAGGTGATTGAGAACTAATTACCAAGGGAAACTGGCAAGACCTAACTGGGTGAGTGTAATCCGAATGATCATAATGAGACAACAGCCAACACTGAATGCTTGCTGTGTGTTTGGCAGTCTGCTAGACATTTTACTGGTATTAACCGATTTAATCCTCACAATAACGATGAAGTGTGTACTACTATAATTGCCAGTTTACAGATGAAAACTAAGGCGCAAAGTTTAACTCGCCCCAAGCGACACAGTGGATAAGTAAAAGGGCGAGGACTGTGCCTCCCTCTCTCCCCTAACAGTTTTAAGGAGATATAATTTACCTGCCACAAAATTTACCCATTTTAGGTTTATACTTAGATGATTTTTTAGTAAGTTTATAGAGTTGTGCAACTATCACAACCAATGTTAGAACAACTCGAAAGTCTTTTCCCTGTTTGCAATTAAGCCCCATTTCCATTTCCACACAGCAACTTTCTGTCCTTCAGGTTTGCCGTTTCTGAACATTTCCTGTACATGGAATCAGACGTGGTCTTTTGTGTCTGGCTTCTTTCACTCAGTAATGTTTCTGTCGTGGCATCTACAGTAATTGCTTTCATCTCTATTGCTGAATGCTATTCCATTGTATGGCTGTGTCAGATTGTTCATTCATCAGTTGATAGACAGGTAGATTGTTTTCATGCTGCTGTGACCATTTGTGTACAAGTCTTTGTGCAGACATACGTTTAACTTTTTAGGAAATTGCCAAACTGTTATCCAAAGAAGCACCATTTTACATTTGCACCAGCAATGTAGGAGGGTTCCGATATCTCCACATCCTCACCAACACTTGTGATTATGTGTCTGTTTAAATGATAGCCATCCTAGTGGATGTGAAATGGTAATTCATTGTGGCTTTGATTTACATTTCCTTGATAGCTAATGATGTTGAGCATTTTTCATCTGCTTATGGGCCATTTATATATCGTCTTTGGTGAAATGTCTATTTAAATCTTTTGCTCACTTTTCAGTTGAGTTTTTTTTTCTTATTAAATACTAAGAGTTCTTAATATATTCTGGATACAAGTCCTTTTAAGGCATGATTTTCAAATATTTTCTCCCAGTCTGTGACTTATCTTTTCCTATTGGTGTCTTTTGAAATGTCCTTGTTTTTAATTTTAATGAAGTCCAATTTATTAGTTTCCTTATACGAGTCATGCTTTTAGTACTGTATCTCTCTGCCTAACTCAAGGTCACAAAGATTTTCTCCTGTGTTTTGTCCTGGAAGTTTTATAGTTTTAGGTCTTAAATTTGGGCTTATGAGCTGTTTTAAATGAATTTTGATATATGGTGTGAAGTAAAGATCTAAATTCCTATGGATGTTCAGTGGTCTTAGCACCATGTGTTAAAAGGACTGCTTTTCTCCACTGTGCACCTGTCAAAAATCAACTGAACATATATGTAAGAGTTAAATTTTGAAATTGGGACATACACATTCTCCATTCTTTTTCACATTATTTTGGCTAATCTGGGTCCTCTGCATTTCTGTATAACTTACCAGGTCTGCTTGTTAGTTTTTGCAAGAGGCCTGCTGGGATTTCGATAGGGAATGTTTTGAATCTGCAGATCAGTCAAGGAAGAACTGCCATCTTAACAGTATTGGGTCTTCCAGTCTATAAACATGGAATGCCTCTCCATTTAGTTTGATCTTTAATTTCTCTCAGCAGTGTTGTATAATATCAGACTATATCTCATACTTCCATGGTTAAAATTATTACTACTTTCTCTTGTGAATGGAGCTGTTTTCTTCAGAGCCTGTGCTCTGAAATATCACGCTCCACTGTTAACGGGGAGAGGAAGGGTCAAGATGGATTTCTGCAGTTCCTGGGTTGGGCTGTAGGGTAAAGAGTGGGGCCACCATCTCATAAAAGGAATTCAGAAGGTGCTGGTTTAGGTTTAGTGGGAAAAGGACTTCTGTTTTGACATATAGAGTTTGAGGATTAGGAGATTGACAGATGATGTTGTCTGACAGGTGGTTGGCTGGCCCAGAGAGAGATGGGGACACTCCCCAGCACGTAGGGGGCAGAGTCACGAGAGTGCTGGCCCGGGAGATATGCCAGCTGAGGCGGGACACCTGGGGGGACAGCACAGCTGAGCCACAAACACGAAGACGTTTGTTAAGTTATCAGCCACATCTGCATCACAGATACTACCATTTAGCGAAGTTATCTTTGGAAAGACATTGACATCCCTGTGCATTTGTCAGTCTGGTAGAGTGGACTGGAGGTTGTCAAGTCTGCACTGTAGTCTGAGTGTGCCACACATTAGCAATGTGACCTTGGGCCACACACACTCCTCTTCTGGGCCTCACTTTGCTCTGCTGTAAGGTGTGGGCATTTAAGAGGTGCCAGAGGGAAAGGAGCCTCTGAAGGACTTGCAGGGGCAGTCGCAGCTGATGGCGCAGTGTTTGAGTGCCCGGGGATGGGAGTCAGACTGGCTGAGGTTTCAACTTTGCATCCATGGCCAGCCACTGTTCCAGGTCCTATTGAGATCATCATGTAACAGGACAACAAAGTCCCTGTCCTCATGGGGCTTATGTTCTGATCCGTTTCCTCACCTATGAAATGAAGATTATAGTTTTTATTTCATCGAGTCATGAAGATTGAGTTAATCTCTGAAATGTCCACACAGCGTTGTCACTCAGGAATGATTTGGAATGTTAGGGATAGTCACATGTCACCGCAGTGCTAGGTTTCAGTGACCAGGAGCGATGTGGAGCCGAGTCTAGTGAGTGTCCAGAGGTAAAGACGCAGTAAGGTCACATGTGACCCATGAGAGAGGAGGCACAGGCAGGGCGATCTGAGGAGACCGTGCCATGGCTGGAGGAGCAGGGGCTCCAGGAAGGAGGCAGCATCCGCGCTGGACATGCAGCAGGAGGGTCCAGTGAGGGAGGCCTGGAAAGTCCACTTGGACTTGACAATGAGGAGCTCTCTGCTGTCACCTGCTGTCATTCCTAGAGTCAGAATCACACTGCAGTGGCCGCAGGCACAAGTGGGAAGGGATGCAGCTCTCCAAGGTTTGGATGAGATGGGATGTGCAGCGATTGCCTCGTAGCTGGAGCAAAGGATGTGTTACATTAGGGATTGGGAGGGTGCATGCATTTACATGGAAAAATAATGCGAATTAGCAATAGGTTGGACTTCAGAATTCTCAAGTACTTCCACAAAGCATCCCTTGGTTTTATTCCAGTTTGTTGCTTTATGTATTCATAAGTATTAAACACCAATTACTAAATTTTCTGTAATTCAGATTTGTCATTTGGAGGAAAGCAGGCAGCATTGAGAAACTTCTACATATGTGAACATCATTGACTTCGTCGAGCAGTGGTTTAAATTCTGCTCTACATGTAGTAAACTAAGAGGAGATGTGATTTAGAAATAGCATATGGGGGGCCAAGCACAGTGGCTCATGCCTGTAATCCCAGCACTTTGGGAGGCTGAGGCTGGTGGATCACCTCAGGTCAGGAGTTTGAAACCAGCCTAACCAACATGGCAAAACCCAGCTCTACTAAATACAAAAAACTAACCTGGCATGGTGGCGCACACTTGTAATCCAGCCTACTCAGGAGGTTGAGGCAGGAGGATCACTTGAACCCCGGAGGTGCAGGTTGCAGCGAGCCGAGATCACGCCATTGCACTCCAGCCTGGGCAACGGAGCTGGAAGGGACAGCAGACCTCAGCCCTGCTGCAAAGAAGAATCCCCTGAAGTGCTGCTAAAAATACTGATGTTCAGGCCCACCCAAGACCAACTACATTGCATCACTTGTTTTGTTTTTTTGTTTTTTTTAGAGAGAAGCTCTTGCTTTGCTACCCAGGCTGGAGTGCAGTGGCACGATCGTAGCTCACTGCAGCCCCAAACTCCTGGGCTAAAGCGATCCTCCTGCCCCAGCCTCCTGAGTAGCTGGAACTACAGACATGAGCCACCAAACCCAGCTAATTTTTTTTTTTTTTTTTTTTTTTGAGACGGAGTCTCACTCTGTTGCCCGGGCTGGAGTGCAGTGGCCGGATCTCAGCTCACTGCAAGCTCCGCCTCCCAGGTTCCCGCCATTCTCCTGCCTCAGCCTCCTGAGTAGCTGGGACTACAGACGCCCGCCACCTTGCCCGGCTAGTTTTTTGTATTTTTTTAGTAGAGACGGGGTTTCACCGTGTTAGCCAGGATGGTCTCGATCTCCTGACCTCGTGATCCGCCCATCTCGGCCTCCCAAAGTGCTGGGATTACAGGCTTGAGCCACCGCGCCCGGCCAATTTTTTTTTTTTAATTGTAGTGATAGGGTCTTGGTATGTTGCCCAGGCTGGTCTTGAACTCTGGGCTCAAGCACTTCTCCCGCCCCAGCCTCCCAAAGTGCTGGGATCATAGGCGTGAGCCACCATGCCCAGTCATCTTTCTTGATTCTTCTGACTCCCATATCTTCTGTTACTATCAGGAAGTACCTTAAAATGATACTAGATTTTTTACTTAGAGGTTTTGAGTGGGACCGTGGAAAGAACACAGGCTTGAAAACAAATTTGGAGACAAGTCTCAGCTTCTCTACTGAACTGCATCAGACATCAGGCTCAGGAATGAGACAGGGAAGATGAGTCCTTCCCTGCAGGCTGCTCCGAGGCTTCATCGAGATGATGGACGCGTCTTCGGTGCCTGGAACAGACGCTCAAGGAGGGCTAAAGGATGAGTTTAAATGTTCGCATGGGGAAGGGCGAATGCTATTCATATTTAAAAGGCCTTTCTTCCCTTTAGACTCATAAAGTGCCCCCAAATGAAATATGGGCCAAGAACAGTAAAGGAAAATGTAGAAGTGCAAAGTTACTAAACATGTTCCACATCATCATTAAACTGACATTGAAACAATGATTGGCAAAAATAAGGTTGTTCACGCCCTGCTAGGGAGAAGAAAACTGCATTCCAAAAATGCACCACTTTGTAGCCTCAGAATTTATATGAATATTGTTTGGTCCAGCAATCCTACTCCTGTGAACAGAAATGTGAGTGAGAAAAGATACATGTAAAAGGATGTTTTTTGCACCTTTTTTTTTTTTTTTGCGACAGAGTCTTGCTCTGCTGTCCAGGCTGGAGTGCAGTGGCTCAATCTCAGCTCACAGCAACCTCCGCCTCCTGGGTTCAAACGATTCTCGTGTTGCACTTTTTTTTTAATAGAGAAAAACTGGAAATAAGATGAATGTCAGTAGAGGACAGGTTAAATTATCAGTAGAGGACAGGTTCAATTATGGTACATCCACGTAGAAGAACCATTTACCCTGTGAAAACTTGTAGGTCGCTTTCTATGTACTGGCATGGAAAGAAATCTCTCATCACCAAGTGAAGAAGAGCTACAGTGTTCACATCTGCCTCCCCTGCCTATCCATCCTGATGGCCTCTGACCAGGCTTGGAGCATCCTGATGGCCTCTGTCCAGTGCCAGCTGGACAGGAGAGGGGAGTCGTTGACATGAGCTTGAGGTTCTTCTGGGCCATCAGGAGGTGTGTGAGAGCTTTGTCTGCATGAAGACTGGAGGGCCTCCTGGGACATGAAGATCTCAGGACTGATGGTCAGGCACCTGGGATGTGAGAATCAGCCACAGTGAAGTATGGCAGGGAGCTGTTGGGGGGAGAAAGGGGGCAGGGCCCAGGTAGGTGGGAACAGATGGGAGTGGGACAGGATGCACAGTCCCCACCTGGGCACCACTCAGGTGACAGAGCCATAACCAGCACTGAGAGCTGTGGGTGGAACTCAGCCAGCTTGGTCCCCAGGGAGGGTCTCACAGGGCTATTCCCTCTTCCACAGTCTTGTTCTTTCCGTCAGGGGAGGAGGAGGGGGTGAGAAAAATCAGAGCGGTGACCGGGGTTGCCCTGAAACCAGCTGGTGGTCAGAGGCCCGGGAGTCCTGGAAGCCACGGGACACCACCAGAAGCACATGGAGTGCCCACGGCCAGGGCGGCTGGAGGAGGAAGGCGCTTCTCTGTGTCCACCACTGAAGCTGAAGGTCAAAATGATGCTGTGAGTGTGAAAGCTCAACAAGCAATACTCCTAGTTTTTGAAAGGCGATGTCGCAGAGATGGGAAGACCTCAAAACGTGGAGGGAACCTCAGATCAGACACCTCCTGTTCCTTTCCTGCTGAATAAATCGATGCTGGACTTAAAGGTTTCTTGTTTAAAGCATGGGAAGTGGCCAGCCCTGATCAGAAACAATAAGAAGGTGTTTATTGATACCAGAAAGGAGGTGGAGGAGGTTTGAACCGCCAATTGACCCACCTTTTTAAAATCACTGGGTGATCTGCTAGTCCAGGAGAACCTGTTCTTTTGGGTTCCATGAGTTGCTAAAATGCTCTCTGAGATGTGGGTGTTGTCACAGTTGTCCACTCTTACTTTGTCAAGAGTATTCACTGTGAAACCCCGTCTCTACTAAACATGCCAAAAAATGAGTCGAGTGTGGTGGCGGGCACTACTCGGGAGGCTGAGGCAGGAGCATTGCTTGAACCTGGGAGGTGGAGGTTGCAGTGAGCCAAGATCGCACCACTACACTCCAGCCTGGGCGACAGAGCAAGACTCCATCTCAAAAAATAATAATAATTTTAAAAAATTTAAAAATATACAACAGAGAAGAAAGAAGAAGACCATAAACTCAAAAGCAGTCCTTACATTGAACATATTTACCCTTTTAAAAAAATCCTCTTTACTGACCTATTTTTCTTCCCCTCGTTGCAAACTGGGAACAATTCAATGGACTGGTGCCATCCACACACAAGCATCTGAGGGCCTCTGAACTTGTGTGTGTTTCGATACCAGATGATATGATTAGAGTGTGTGGTTTGTAGAAAATTAAATTCTTTAGCCAAACCAGCTGCTAAACCAGAATCAATTTACTATTAGAAGTCCTGGAAAGTAATAAACATACTGTAACTATTAATTTATGAATAGATTTTTGGAAGTAACCTCAGAGAAGTAATTCAGGCTTGAAACAAGTTTTGCAGCACCAGATGGAGTGTGTGAGTTTAATCAGCCTCCTGAAAAGGGAACTGCACAATGTATTCTTAAAAATTCACTATCATCTCTGAGTTAGGCCTTAGAGAAGCCAAAGGAAGTATGGGAAGAATCAAGAACTTAGAAGAAGCTGAGATAAGAAATGACAAATGCAGGGAAGCCCAGAAGTTCTTTTATGATAAAATGTGGTGGCAGCAGTGGGGACAATGGACCCGTCTAGAATCCAGTCACCTGGCCAGCTTCGCCTGAGCCTTTGGCCTCACCTGACCAGTGTCCCACACATAGGGTGGCAGAGTGAAAGGCTGGCTGTCAGTGGACCCTCAGGACGTCCCCATCACACCCGGTGCCAGGAGGCTTCTGCATGTCTCAGTGCAATCCTGAGAACTCGTGTGTGATTGGCAGGTGACCGATGAAGACACAGTCCAGCATCATCTACTGATCTGTCTGTGGTCTCATGACTCAGCGGGACCAGACCTCACCCTTCCCAACTCCTGCTCTACCCCAAAGCCGACTAAAGGCAACAGATGAAGAAACAGCCGACACTATGCATGCACCCTGCCTGCAGCCAGACAGCCCACAACCTGAGTGAGAGAAGAGGACAGAGGCGAGTTACTAGGTTGGTGCAAAAGTAATAGTTATAAAAATGCAAAACCAACCAACGAACCCAGTCAGGAATATTCAAAAAATGATATTTTGACCCAGTTAATATGGGTAAAAACAACCCAGCAAAACTTAGGTCTCAATGCATTGCTGTATACAGCATATGTGTGGTGACGTCCCCATGTCACACATTTGTTCATTGACTGTAACGTCATGGACCATCTACCATGTACCAGTGAGTGTCCAGCAGAATAAAGTTAAATTTTGTTCACTATGCTCCTAAACAAGACCCTAGGCTGGGCGTGGTGGCTCATGCCTGTAATCCCAGCACTTTGGGAGGCAGGCAGGTGCATCACCTGAGGTCAGGAGTTCAAGACCTGGTCAAATGGCTAAACCTCATCTGTACTAAAAATACAAAAATTAGCCCGGGGTGGTGGCAGGTGCCTGTAATCCCAGCTACTCAGGAGGCTGCGGCAGGAGAATCACTTGAACCCGGGAAGTGGAGGTTACAGTGAGCCAAGATCATGCCGCTGCATTCCAGCCTGGGCAATAGAGCAAGACTCCATCTCAAAAAAAAACAACAAACAAAAAAAACCCCAAAAACAAAAACCAAGACCCTAGTGGAAGCCTTCAGTTAACAGTTGCTTAGATGATTTCAATAAATTTCTACTGTCTATCTCAAATGTTACCCTTAAAACCCAATTTGGGTTATGTCATTTTCCTGCTTAGAAACCTTCAGCGGTTGCCCTGGCCATCAAATTAAATACGCACCACTTGTTCCACCTGGCTTCTGAGGCCGTTGCGATATCAGTCGTGAACCTTCTTTGCAGTGGGGTTTTTCTGTGTCTGCAGCCTGGGGCCCCCGGGCCTCCTTGGAAATGACTTGAAGGTGGCGAGTTTGGGAGTAGTGAAATTGGAAGTTTCTGTGCAAATAAGGAGCTTTACTGGCTTAAGAGACCAGCCAAGAGGAACAGCCAGACTCCTAGCCTTGTGGGTTGCAGGGTTTCCTGGGTGTATTTTCAAAGGCTTGATCCGTGTTCCAGACCCCGCCGTGCCTGCCCTGCAGTGGGAAGAGGACCTTGCCAGTGTGCACAAAGTACACCACCCACCTGCCTATGGGCAGAGGTACAAGGCATGGTTCGCCACAAGTGTTTCTGCGTCCTGTCTCTCTCCTCTGTTGCTGTGTACTCCTGCCCCAAATCTAAGACTCTCACCACCTTGTACCACTTATCTTGCAAAGTCCAGCATCATATCTCCATTTAAATAAGGGTGTCAAATCTCACGTATGGATCTCTCTCCAGTGGCCAAGGTTTTTCATAAAACTCTTCTTACCCAGTTTCAGGTTACACAGAATATTTTAGGAAAGGGTTCATTTGAACTGGAAGTGAAACTATACTATTACCCAGGTCACCGATTCTGAAACTTCAGTGTGCACACAAATCACCTGGGGACCTTGCTCCAATGTGAATTCTGATCCCGTAGGTGTGTGATTTGCTTGGAGACTGTATTTCTCATAAGCTCCCGGGTGCAGTTGATGCTGCAACTCTAGGGACCGCACTGTGAGCGAGAAGGATCAATGCCAGGCTCCCCGGAAGAGCAGTCAGGAAGAAGTTCAAGTTCGCCAGCCCCACCCCAGGCCCTAGTGAGCAGGGCAGAGGCCCCAGATGCAGAGGCAGCTGCACACCACAGTTCCCGGAGCACAGAGTGGTATCCTTCGCAGAGCTTGCGGACATGCATGAGACGGTAGCTGTCTTCCTCCATGTCCCAGCAGACTTCATTTACTTCACAGGCCTAGAACCTTTGAAGGCTCTGGTCTGGCTGTTGGAGATGATGCTTCTCATCCTCACAAGGCTATTTAGCAAGTCTTGGGGGGAAAAGGGTAAATCACTGCCTTTGGGGGTTTCCTGGAGCAGCTTCCAGTGAGGGGATGAAACACCTGTTGACATTGGCGCCCTAACACCTCACTTTTCTTCCCTTCTTGCATGCAGATGGGCCAAAGCATGTTAGCGACTGTTCTTGGGCGGACGACACCCACTTCTCGTTTACCACACGATGTGCAGTTCCACAGCAAAGGGAGATCATGAAATTTAGCTTAAGCAAGCTGTAGGTTGGAAGTTACAACCTACCTAATTCCTTAATTAAGCTATCAATTAAGGCTGCGTCGGTGCCACCTGCTATGCCTGGGCTTGGTGCCACGTGGCAGTGCCAGCTCCGACAAGCCCCTCCCTGCAGAACCCAGCACTCCTGCCAGTCTTGACTCGCCGCTCCCCTGCTCTCTCCACTGCATCTCCCCGGGACTTTGTAAAGGCCACGTGGAGCCAGGCTGCCCCCCTCATTTCTCATGCCTGTGGGGTGACAGAACGTTCAGGGCAGCCAGCAGACCTCAGCTGGGCCTTTGGAGGGCCCTGACTTCCCCCAGGAGAACATGTGTGCTGACTCTCTGCCCAGGAAGGGACATCTGCCTTGCCTTGGAGGCCCTAAGCTTCACCCCAGGGAGCCGCCTACAGAAGAGGGTACAGAGCTCCAAGAGAAAGAAAGAAGGGGTTCAGGGAAGAAAGGAGGGCCCTGGGGGATAAGCTCCATGCACATTTATCTTTGGAATCTAGATGAGATTTCAGTAGCATGTGCTGAGTGAATCCATGAGTGAAAACAGAAGCGAGGAGGAAAGAGTTATTGAGCTGCTTAAGGCTCTTTCCCTAAACATGCATCGGGGGCACGGCCAAAACACCTGTGACAGCGCCCTCCCGAGAAGGTGATGGTAGCTCACTCTTTGGGGTCACAGTGGCCTCCTTCAGGTTGCAGAGTTTGAGGCTCTGGTTGATACCAGAGTCTGGGCTAAAACCTTACCCTGGAACCTCCAGCTTCATGCGATTCTAATCTGCAGGCTGTTGGTACATCTGGGCCGTACATTTGCCCTGCTGTGAGCAAGTGGTGGTGGTGGTGAGTTAGGTAGGAGACCTGCCCCTGACGTGCCAAGGAGCCTCCCAACGAACGGGCATTCCAGAAGGAAGACCTGACCTCCAACCACGCTCACCTTGGGCAAATATCTTTATCCAAAGAGGTTATCTCTGTTCTCACTTGACCATGGGGACGATCGATGTCTAAGATCAGAGGAAGTATGAGCCATGTACTAATGGTGACCCCACTCACCCCCACTAAATGGAAGATGAAGGCAGGGCCACCTGGGAGTGAGCGTACTTCCCTCCCCACTGGGGAAGCACCAAAGGTCTCTCCGTTTTAGCTTGGAAACCAAGCGAGGGTACATGATCAGCTTGGAATTTTTTCCAGTCATTTGAGGCAAAGTAGTGTGCCATCTCCCTCCCTCCCTCTCTTCCTTCCCTCCTTCCTTCCCTCCTTCCTTCATTCCCTCCTTCCCTACCTCCCTCCCTGCCTCCCTTCCTCAACATTCACTCCACATTTGCTCTGTGTTTGGCACTGACTCTAGGCACTGTGGATACAGCGGTGCATGCCACACCCTTGCAGATCTTAGGGAAACAAGGCAAAGGGAGCCCAAAGCCAGTTAGACCATGGTGAGGGCTGAGGGAACCATCCCAGACAGACGAAGCATGGAGAATGCTGGGGATGGGTGGTGACTTTAATCAGGGTGGTCAGGGAAGACCTCCCTGAGAAGCTGACCTTTGAGAAGAGACTGGAAACCATCTAGATATTTGGAGAAGATTCAGGCAGTAGGAATAGCAAGTGCACCTGTTCTGAGGCAGGTGTGGGCCTGGCGAGCTCCATAAAGAGCCCGCAGGCCAGCGAGCCCAGGCCACCATGGGAAGGAAATAGGGAATAGAGGAGCAAAGAGACTCTGACGCCGGGAACAGACCACAAGGTAGTGAGATCAGGAGAGGACTGGGCTTTAACCTGAGAAACACGGGAAGCTGCTGGGGGATTCCGAGCAAAACACTGATATGACTTCTGTGCAAACACAGCTCGTCTGGCTGCTGGTCTAGAGGACTAGGGTGGTGGGAGCGCGTGGACGTGCGAGGGGTGCGAAGTCTTGGCTGCAAACCAAGGGAGCGGATGACAGCTGGGTCAGGGCAATGGTGGGGAAATGGGGAATGTGGTCAAAACTGGGTATAGGTTGAAGATAGAAGCAAAAACGTTGCCACTGGGCTGGATGCAGACTGTGGGGAGGAGGCTTTTTGGGTTTTGGGGTTTGTTTGGCTGAACAAGTAGAAGTGATAAGGTACCATTCACTGGCCTGGGAAGATGGGAGCAGCAGGGGGTGTCAGGAGTGCAGCACGGGACATGTCACACTCGAGATACACCTAATGAGAATAGGAATAGCCCACATATGCCGGGCATGGTGGCTCACGCCTGTAATCCCAGCACTTTGGGAGGTGAGGCAGGTGGATTGCTGAGCCCAGGAGTTCAAGACCAGCCTGTGCAACATAGCGAAACTCCCTCTCTACAAAAGTTTTTTAAAAAATTAGTTGGGCATGGTGGTGTGCACTTGTGGTTCCAGCTACTTAGGAGGCTGAGGTGGGAGGATCACCTGAGCCCTGGAAGTCAAAGCTGCAGTGAGCCATGATTGTGCCACTGCACTCCAGCCTGGGCGACAGAGTGAGACCCTGTCCCAAAAAAAAAAAACAAAACCGCCCACATTTATGAGGCTCCTGTATGCCAGGCACTATGCAAAGCATTCCACACAAATCATCCCATTTGACCCTTACAACAGCATTACTATCTTCTCTATTTGAGAAATAAGAAAATTGGTCGTTTTGTCCATTCACAGTCTTACCAGGCCTCATGCAACAAAAAAATAGATCTTGCCTGTTTACCTTTTCTGTTCTAACCATACGATTTCCCAGTCGGGGCTGGCTCCTCACTGTTAGTGAAGGTGTGAGTTATCGTCCTGCTGAGCAGCAGTGGCCATCAGAGGTCTGCCCCTTTGTTCTGCTCTGCGAGCCCGCCCTGCTCCGTCAGCACTCCCGGGAGTCAGCCAGCAGTGAGCAACCTGGAGGCACTTGCCCTGCTTGTGGGGGAGGTGACGCAGGTGACCGGGGTGACGCAGGTGACCGGGGTGCTCAGGGATGGAATGCAGCCACCCTCCAGATGCACAGCCGCGGGGAGAGCTGAGCCTAATGCACCTGGAGAACAGAGATGTTCAAGGTGGGCACCAGATAACCCCTTGGGCTTCCTAAGTAGAAGCTTCCAGACAGAAAGAGGGGAGAGGAGACAGCAACCCTGAGTGGTGGGTTGGAGTGGTGGAGCTGGGTGTGCGCATTCAGTTGTGGGGGAGAGGGAGCGGGCTGGGGAGGTGAGTGTTGGGGGATGAAGCTGGGTGTACAGGAGGCAGGGATGGGTGGGCTGGGGGTGAGGCTGGAGTGGGGCTGGGGCTGGGAAGGGAGTAGGTGAGTTTGGAGGTGGGGGCCAGGACTCCTGGGTTCCTCATCTTGGGGTGTTTCTCTGTGCGTCTTCTGTGGTGGGATCTTCCCAGAGTGGCGTCTTCAGGATAGCCACCCTGTTCACCTGGTGGCTCAGGGTTTTCAGCTGAGTCCCCAGGAGAGCGAGCCAGCCAGGGGGAGGCGGCCTCCCTTTGCTTCCCTGATCCGCTAAGAGGAGCCGGCGTCTCTGCCTTGCAGTCCCCTTGTTAGAGGCAAGCACCCACAGCTGGTCCCCATTCAGGGCTGGAGACAGAGACTCGCCCTTCTTCTGGGAGCCAAATCAAAAGAATTTGCTGACATGCTGTCTACCCACAGACAACTGTGACACAGTCTGGAGACCTCCTAACTGGAAAGTCTCCGGGCGCCTGTCAGTGCTGGCCCTTGGTGCTGGGTGTTGGGGCATGCCTGGGGGATGGCAGTCACGACCGACTTGGGGATGGCTGGCCTGCAGCTCCATGGCCACCAGGGAAACCGCCTTGTTGTCTGTAGTGGGGATGGCGTGGATCCACCAAGACTGTAGCAGTCACCACCGCCCTCTGCCCCCCAGGAATGCCCAGTCGTGTTAGGAAGGAGGAAACAGTCAGGAGATGGAGCCCTAGACAAGACAATGGCCTTGACTTCGGTTTGCCTTTGGTTTGGGGATACAGCGGCAGAAAACACAGGCCTTGGAAGGACGCAGGTGTCCTGGGTGAACTGTCAAGTCAGAAGCAGCCAGGACTGGCCCAGCACAGGGTGAGCGGAGACCCGGCCGGCAGAGCCTCCTTCCACGGCCTCAGCGTCAAGGACATGATGTGGGGTGGGGTGCTCCATGTGCAGAAACTGGACTACAGGGAGCTGTTTCATTAGAGGGGGATCGGCGGGCCTGGGGATTCAAATATACTTCCAAGCGGCGTTCAAAGCCTCGGGTAAGGAAACTGCCGGTGAGATATTCGCCCCCCTGCCTGCTCATTAGGAAAAGCCACTCCGCAGCCGGGGGAGGGATAAACCGTGTGGCTTCCTGGTGCGCTGGAGCTGCCTGATGCAACACGTGGTCTCCTTACACTCAACTGAGTTTATTCTGTGCGCAGACTTTTCCTAACAGCCACGCGGCCCCCACGTGCCAGGCAATGGCCAAATTGCAGTAACAGCAGCAGCTGGGGTTCTTATTCGCTGCAGCTAAGCAAATAAAGAGGAAACTGAGTTTCACCTGAAGCGATTTCCGGCACTGCTTGGTGCGCCTGGCTCCGGGCATCGCCACCTCGGGCCTGACCCGGACCTCAGGTTTCAGAATTATTGACTTCCTTCTGCCAGGCTGAGTAGGGTCCCATGAGGCCAGGCAAGCATTTCTTGGTGGAATAGGGTTTGGCAAATGTTACAGTGTTACATAAAAATAATGAGTAAACACAAAAAGGGAAAGAAAAAATGACAAATTTGGAAATCGAGCAAAGCAAAGATGAGCAGATTTCCGTTTTTGTTTTAAACAGGACTTCTCAGCGCCTTCAACACGCCACCTCGCTGCGCACGGCCAAAAGGGTACGTGGTGTTTTCCACACCTTATTTGACTGACCCGTGTTTCCATGGTCTTCTTGGGTGAAGAGTGCTCCGGTGATAACATTAGAGCCACTCAACGCGTGGCCCGTGACCTGGGCCACCTGGGGGACTGCCTGTTACACATCTGCAAAGAGGTAAGTTCAGAAATTGAGTGTACGCTTTTGAGAACTTTTAAAGCATTTGGCAGAGTAATTTTCATATTTTTTAACCGAATCATAAAGTGGGGGGGTTGCATTTTTTTGTTTTATGAATCTTGTTTTCCTAGAAATTAATGTTTTGAGTTCTTTAACAAAAATATCTGTTTGCAACACTCTGAAAATGTAGGTGGTGCCTGACTTGATGATGGTGCTAATGTGAGTCCAAAAAACTCGGACTGTTTTTTCTCTGCTCTCACACCACAATGATCAACACAGAAGGCCTCTGGGTGAGTGGGGCTTTCTGCCTGCCAGTGAGGGAGCTGTCAGCTCTGCAGCAGACACCGGCTGGGTGTCCTGCAATCCGATTCAATTCTGACGCTATTGACACTAGCCGGAGGTAGCGTCAGATCCCACAGGCTGAGGACTCAGTCCAGAAGACTGCTCCCACTCCTGCTGCTGATCGCAAGCCGCATGGCTTTACCTGTGCTTCTGAGTGACCGGCTATAAATCGGGGTTCCCACAACTCCCTTCTTGGGTTCGGTTAATTTGCTAGAGTGGCTCACAGAACTCAGGGCAGCCCTCACTTATTGTTGCTGGTTTACGATAAAGGAAATTACAAACGATGGTGATGAAGAGATGTCTAGGGCCAAGTATGGGGGAAGGGGCGGAGCTTCCATGCCCTCCCAGGGAGCGCCACCCCCCAGAAACCTCCGCGTTTTCAGGTATCTCAAAACTCTCCGAACCTTGTCCTTTTGGGGACTTTTAAACTATTGGCCACTGGCGATCACCTTCAGCCCCCACAGTGACAGAGGCTGAGACTTCCAGCACTCCCGCCCCTAATCTTGCCTTGGTCTTTCTTGTGGGCACCTGCATCCCAAAGCCTTAATACCTAGGAGCTGCCAGCCAGCAGCCCATCATTCACATACAGAAGATATTGCCTTGGAGATTCCAAGGATTTTAAGAGATGTGTGTCAGGGAACCGGAAGATCGAATAGATAGAAAGCGATAACGCATTCAGCAGAAACTACTTTGAGTACCCAAGAACCGTTCTGTTTTCCACTCTCAGTATGGTATTCAACACATTCCATAAGCTATTCAACAGTTTATTATAAAACAGGCTTTGTGTGAGCTGATTTTACCCGAAGGCAGGCTACTTGGAGTGTTTAGTGCATGCTTCGGGTAGACCAGGTGGAGCTTTGATGTTGGGTGGGTTAGGCATTTAATTCATTTTTGACTTAAGGTATTTTCAGCCCACAATGGGTTTATCAGGACAGAACCCCATTGTAAATAGAGAGAGGATGCGCCCTTCCCCTCATCATTTGAGAATGTCCCCACCAACATCAAACCTCCCGTCGGATCTTTGAAGCATTAGGCTCAGAGGACGCAGGTCATCCCAGACTCCTGGTTCCCTGACGTCCAGTACCCCGACCTCCCAGCATCCATCGCTGCCTATTACGGCTTCTTCCCCTGTAATTGTCGTGTGAATGTGGATTCTCAGGTCCTTGTTTCTCACAGAGGGCCATCCACGACAAGGATCCAAGCATCTGGAGCTTGTCTGGAGACAGCTTCAGAGGAGGATGAAGGGACAGCCATGAGCTGGCACCGTGTGCAGCCCCCTCACGGGTCCGTCCCCTCGGGGGCCCTGAGTCTCCGGCTGACAGCTCCGTGAAAACCTCAGAAAGCGGCCGGGCGCGGTGGCTCAAGCCTGTAATCCCAGCACTTTGGGAGGCCGAGACGGGCGGATCACGAGGTCAGCAGATCGAGACCATCCTGGCTAACATGGTGAAACCCCGTCTCTACCAAAAAATACAAAAAAAAAAAAAAAAAACTAGCCGGGCGAGGTGGCGGGCGCCTGTAGTCCCAGCTACTCGGGAGGCTGAGGCAGGAGAATGGCGTGAACCCGGGAGGCGGAGCTTGCAGTGAGCTGAGATCAGGCCACTGCACTCCAGCCTGGGCTACAGAGCGAGACTCCGTCTCAAAAAAAAAAAAAAAAAAAGAAAACCTCAGAAAGCATGACAGGCTTGCTTTCAGGAAGGGTGGCTGCCCACAAAAGGCGGAGGCCTGGGAGGATGGAAGCAGATCGTTGAACACTGCTTGGCTTTTGTTCTCTAATGGCGCAGCTCACGTGGGCGGTTTTTTCCTCCTCCTCTCTGAAGTGTTCTCCGATAGAAGACTTCAGTCCTTTAAAAACAGTCATTTCTGTAACAATGGTAATTGCTTTAATTGGAGTTCTTGAAAGGTAGGTCCTTCTCGCCCACCTCCTCCTGAGACGTGGGTGGTGCTCTGATCTAGCCCCCTGCTCTCCAACAGCATGGTCTTACTTCTTCCTTATCACTATGAATGGGCCATGTAGGGGTATTACCGGAAAGGGGCTGGAATCAGACCCCAAGAGAGGGTTCCTGGACTCATGCAGGAAAGAATTGGGGCTGAGTCCCTACAGCAAAGTGAAAGCAAGTTTATTAAGAAGGTAAAGGAATAAAAGAACGGCTGCTCTCCAAACAGAGTGGCAGCGTGGGCTGCTGGACTGCCTCTGCTTAAAGGTATTTCTTGATTATATGCTGAACAAGGGGTGGATTGGATTATTCCTGAGGTTTCCTGGCAAAGGGGTGGGGATTTCCCAGAACTGAGGATCTCTCCCCTTTGTAGACTCTGTGGGGTAACTTCCCCACGTTGCCATGGCGTTTGTAACTCCAGGTGCTGCTGGGAGCCTCTTCGGCATGCTAATGCGTCATTATTAGTGTTTACTGAGCCGTGAGGATGACCAGAGGGCACTTCCGTCATCACCTTGGTTTTGGTGGGTTTTGGTCCACTTTTGACTGCATCCTGTGGGGTCTTTGTGACCTGTATCTTGTGCCCACCTTCTGTCTCATCCTTCCTGTGACTAAGAATGCCCAGCCCTCTGGGAGTGCAGCCCAGTAGGTCTCAGCCTCATTTTACCCAGCCCCTATACAAGCAAGATAGTCACTCTGCTTCAATATACGCTAACAGGAAGGAAGCCAAAAAAAAAAAAAAAAAACTTTCCAAAACGAGCTGGTTTTCGGTTCCAGGTACTAGCGGGTAGCCAGCTTTATGTATAGAAAGCAGTGCTTGTTGTATGTGGGGGGCCGGATCCGCCTTTGGAACTTTCACACCGGATGAGGACTGAAAGTCCCACCAGGCTCCATTTCACCACAAAAGTGTCTCCTGCCCCCCAGCAGAACCCGTCTGGCACTCACATGTCTGGGGGACTGGCACTGTTATTGATAATGGTTGGCTCTCCACAGGGTCTTTCATCCCCAAATAGCCACATTCTTTAGAATAGCTGCTGTTTGGGCCGCACACACAGTTAGGGAAGTAGGCATGACCCCCTTCTCTTTCTGTTTGAGGAAGGTGAGGGGCAAAGGAGCCGCGTTGGAAGGACGTGCTCGGCTGTGAGGGGTGTAGGAGAAGCTCAGGGCTGGCCCGTGGGCCAGCGGCCGCCTCTTATGTTCTGTGTGTCGCCATGGGGGACAGAGACAGCACACTCTTTGGTTCTGGGAGTTCTAGTTTATGTCAGGGTGTGCTTCCCAGTTGGTGTCGGGTGACATGGCTAGAAATGTATCTATCACGGATATCTAAAGACAGAAGCTGGGAGCCATTGAACTTTGCTTCTAAAACTCCTCCTTCTGGAGTGTAAAGAGCAAAAGTGAATAATCTGTGTTCTGAGGTTCTCATGCATTCATGTTTTTCTGTCCTTTGTCTGCCCCTTGTCCACATTTTAGGAAGATAATAAAAATGTCCATTCATTTTACCCCTATATGTCTCTATCTACTCATCATCTGTCCTGTGCCTTTATATCTATCAATCAATCACCTGTTCACCCATCCTATACCTCTATTTATTCATTCTATACCTATATGTGTCTACCCATCCGTCCTATATCTCTATATGTTTTGTGTCTTTCCATTCACCCTATATTTAAGTCTTTCTCCATTCATTTGTGGCAAGCCAGGTCTCACGCAGGCTTCCATAAAAACTGTTTCAGCACTGAATATGTGGTTAAATTAAACATTAAAAGCCGATAGAACCAGCGCCCTTATACTAAGACTGGAATGTAACAAAAGCCCGCCAAGAGTTTTGCCCAGGCCTTTCCTGGGCCTTGAAGCGTGACAAGATAACAAAGGAATTCTTAACAGGACCTGTTTAGGATTAAGCAAGCTTACTGGGGTCTGAAGAAACTCCCTGGACCTCCATGATTTAGCAGGAGACAAGATAAGGGTAATCACTCCAGCATCTGGGCCCATTTAGATGAAGTAAATTTACTGAGGCTCCAGAGGAAGGTTGTCAGGACTCAGACCTTAGTTATAGATTAGAAGAAGTTAATCACGTAAGTGTTTAGAAGAATGCACAATTACACACAGACGTATAGCTTAGAAGGTATGTAAGCTCTGGAAAACTTTGCAATTTTGAGTTGGTTCTAGTGATAATTTCCAGGCCTTCTCCCTGTACCTGGTTACAGAAATCAACTCTCTTCTTTCCCAGTTCATCTGCATCTTGTTTTTAGGCCGTGAGAATAAGCAGCCCGACCTGTCGGTTTGGTCTGGGAACACATTCGTCCATCAATCCTATGCCTGTATTTCTACCGATTCATCCTATACCTCCATTCATTCTATACCTATATATCTACCCATCCATCCTATACCCCTAATCTTTCTATCCATTCACCCTGTATTTATGTCTTTCTCCATCCACTCATCCATCCATCGTATACCTGTATTCCTATCTATTCATTCATCCTATATCTCTTTTCTATTATCTATTTATCCACCCTGTACTTATCTCTCTCTCCATCCATACTATACTTGTCTCTCTGTTTTCTCTATCCATCCATCCACCCACCATCCCACCCGCCAGGCAATCATCTGTCTCATTCGTCCATAGCTTGCACATCCAGGCCTCGCCGGTCTGTGACTGCACCTAAACCATGTGTCATCTCTCCATGAATCCCTCAGCCACTCTTTAATCCTGTGAATTGTCCATCCTGGGTCCCCCTCCTCACCCAGGTCTCAGCCCTCCGGAGCTCTCTCGGGAGTCTGAGTTGGCAGCGTGGGTGTCTCGGTGGTACAGCCATCCCTGGCTCAGGCTGCTGCCCCGGCCACACGCTGGCTGTGGCACCCGACACTGCATTTCAAGTGCAGGACTGGCTTCCCTGACATTCCCACGCCATGGCTGAAACCAGAGCCTCCTGGAGGCGAGGCACGGAGAAAGGAAGGGAGGTGGGCTCGGGTAACACAGAGGTCTCCTGGATGTGGCTGTCAGTTTCCAGGAAGGTCTGTCCTTGAGGATCCCTGCAAGGGACCCCACCTGGCCTCCAGGTGGCCCTTATGTGAAGGAATGGCCCCTCCCTCCTCCCTTTCCTAGGAGAGCTTTCTGTTGTCCCTGACCCGGGGTCCAGCCCAGCTGCGGGAGGCCCCGAGTGGGAGCCATGGCTCCAGCCTGAGGGGCTGGGCTCCATGTCCGCATTTCCTGTCCCAGGACCAGCCTCTCCCTGGGTGGCAGAAATGCTCACTGTGCTGGACGGGCACCCTGCCTCAGCCTGGGGGCTGCTCACTTGCTGTTGGTCCCTCGGAACATAATGGGCGCCCGCTGGGACTCCAGCCTTAGGAAGCAGCAGGCTCAGGGCGCAGCCTTCACCCCTGAGACACAGCCAGCCCTACCCAGTCCCCTGTGCAGGGCCGAGGAGAGGACAGGGCCTCCTTCCTTTCTCATGGATTCTCCACCCCGGCCCTGGTCTCCTGCAGATGCCCATTCAAAGGAGCGAGCACGCACCCTGCACCCCAGAAACAATGCTGTTCGGGGGCAGCCACTGCAGATCCACCCGAGATAAGAGATATTTTTGAGCCCCTTAATGAATATAACGAGTTATAAACCAAGTAACATATTTTTTTTTTTCCGAAACAGTTCTGATTCTGCCATTTGCTCCACACAGAAGGTATAGCTTCCCAGGCTAAAACATCCGCCTTCAGACCACTGGTGTCTAGAACCACCGTGGCTGTTTGCTGTACACTTAGCAATCAAAGACCAATTTTGGCATTCTTCTCGAAACAAAGACCAGTTTTGGTGTTCTTCTCGAAACAAAGCATCGGTCTGCCCCAGAGGTAAATTCACATTTCTTCTTTTTCTTATTTCTTTCTTTTTCTTAGATAAATACTGCTTGCAGGTTCTAAATAACTTTTAAGAAAACACAAACTGAAAACCTTAGGGCTTGGAGTTGTATTAATAGTGAAGCATCTGTTTGTCTCCTTAGCTGCCCTTCTTCCTGCCACTTTCCCAGCGTCTCACAACCCTGTTTTCCTCTTTTCTGGTTCACTTCTGTCTCCCCTGAGCTGGAGGTTAAAGGGTCCACCTCGCACAAGCAGAGTCTGAGCTGGGGAGTCAGCTGCAGGGACCCCCTCTCCTGGAAAGCCGTCAGTCATGTAAGAGGGCTGCCTTCCTCAGTTCCTGGCTTATTAAGAAAAAGGAGGGCCAGGTGCAGTGGCTCACACCTGTAATCCCAACACTTTGGGAGGCCGAGGTAGGTGGATCTCCTGAGGTCAGGAGTTCGAGATCAGGCTGGCCAACATGGTGAGACCCCCCCCATCTCTAATAAAAATACAAAAAATTTGTTGGGCATGGTGGTGCATGCCTGGAATCCTACCTATTTAGGAGACCGAGGTTGAATCACTTGAACCAGGAGGCAAAGGTTGCTGTGAGCCGAGATCATGGCACTGCACTCCAGCCTGGGCAACAGAGTGAGACTCCATTTCAAAAAGCAAGGAGATAAAAACGCGGGTGTTATGGGGAGCCAGAGGCTACCTCCAACCTTGCCTAACTCTTAGGGGGCTCTTCAGCTGGATCTAGAAACCAAGCTGACTTCAGGCTGATTGACAAGGGAGAAGCATGCACGTTTCAGTGGTTTTACACATATGCGGGGATCTTCGTGAGAGACTGAAGTCTGAAGAAGTGGCCAGAGCAAGATGCTCTTAAGACCAAAAAAAATAAAAATAAATAAAAAAGATACATTTGACGAGAGATGCTCGTGAGAGAGGAGGTACAAAGAAATTAGCTAGGTAGATAGTTAGGGCAGAGTCTTCAGCAGAACTTCCCTTCTAACAAAAAGTAGCCCAATAAATTACTTCTTTTCTAACAAACAGCAGCCTGGAAGACCAGGCTACAAATGTAGGTAAGGAAGCAGCTCTACACAGAGTGGGAACTCCTGGGTCCTCAGCAAGCTTCATATGCTGTGGGTCTCAGTAAGCACAGTGGGCCTTAGCACATTCCTTCCCTTTTTTTGGAAGCTTGCATAGGGATGGGGGAGGGGATGCCTGCAACTGCACCAATAGAAAGGGCTCCCTGGGGCCAGGCACATCCACCATGGGGGCTCCACTGCCCCTTTTTTTGCACATGCACAGTAGGAAAGCAACGTTGAGTCGCTCAGGCAAAGGACCCGCCTGTATGATAAAAGGTTGGGGTGGGGCCTCCCAGAGATTTGTGCTCTATGCAGCCAGCACACCTGTTCCTAACCGGTTTTTTGCACTCTATATTGATAAGATACCGCCTCCCCACTAGCTTGCTTATAAAAACCCTTGCATTTCACTGCTGAACGGCAACCCTTTCTGGGACCCCTCTCTGCAACAGTGGGCTGTTCTCTTTTTTGCCTATCAAACTGCTTCTGCTCTGGCCTCACCCTTGGTGTGTCTGCGTCCTTGATTTCCTCAGCTGTGAGACCAAGAACTTCGGGTGTGACCCCAGGCCATTTCACTAGGGCAAACAGGATCTGGCTCAGGGAAGTACATTTCCAGGGGAGTCACTAGGAGATCTACGGGAGATGGTGTAAAACTAGTGGAAGATAACGGTTACCATGGGAAGTATATTGATTCATCTTCCTTATTCAGCCCCCAGTGCCCAGGCTATGGTGATAAGGGCTGTTTTCTTGCCCTACTCTGGCAAGGGTACTCTTCCTGGAGGAATCTTCATGGCTTACTGCATGTAGGGAGAGACAGGTCAGCTCACCCTTTCTGAAATGACAGTTTCTCCAGTGGGTTCGACTCAAATAATCAAGGTGCCAATCTGCATATTTTGGGATGGTACATCCTTCACTCCTTTGATGGTGTGTCATTTTGATAGAGACAAGAGGCAGCCAAGGCCCCTTCCCACTGCCCCCGCTCCTTGTGAAGCCCTGCCTTCAAGGCTAAAACAGCCTAAAGGCTGAAAAACTGGACTGCCAGTCCGGAGACTCTCCAACTGGCCTGAGCACTGGAAGAATGGAGTGGAGCCACATAAGTTCACGCTGTTTGCAGAGGGGAGGATCTCAGCCTCTTGAGTCCCTGTGTGGTGGGGTGGGAGCTGGTCCCTCTTGCTCTGCTGAAATTTTTTCCCTTTTTCCTTTTTTACGCAATACATTCCATTTTTCTTCACCCTTCTATGTGTCCACAAGCCTAATCTTTCCTGGTTGTGTGCCAAGAGCCTGGTTTTTAGCTGAACTGAGAAGAAATTCCTGCAATAATTTCAGTGTCAAAATGGGCATTGTTCAGTAGGTCTGCCTGAGGTTTATTTAATTATCTCAGGCAATGGTTTGCAACTCTGGGTCCCCCGAGGGATGTTTGCAATGTCAGAAGACATTTTTGATGATCATGGCTGGGGCAGGGATGCTGCTGACCACTAGTGGGAAGTCAGTAGGGATGCCGCTACACATTTCAGGGGTCATAGGACATCATTCAGGACAGGCCCCCACAGCCACGCATTATTCCACTCCCTGCTTCCTACTAATTTAAGGTCCCAGAAGTTTTTGGTGAACTCTAGATTTTTGAGCAATAGAGATGAAAAGAATTTCTGTCTGGTGGAAAAGATAACCCCAAAGGTTGTGGTTTATTACTCTGCAGGACATTAGCCAGTTTGGGTTATTTGGTATTAATGTAGCACTCAGGTTCTGACAGTCCTTTATTCACTTACCTAAAAATATCAAGTTCCTTAAGTGCTCTTGGAACCGTCTTACTGTTTCTACCAGTAATTAATTGCACAGAATATTTGATGTGGTCATTTAGACACTGTAATAGTTATCTATGGCCATGTGACAGATTATCCCCAAACTTAGTGGCCTGAAGCAGTGCACAGTCTCTGTGGGTCAGGAATTTAAGAGTACATTGTGTGCATTCCCAATAAATTCGTGTAAACACCAGGGGCATTCTGTCCGATGAGTGTGAACGACCAGGAGCTCTGAGGGGACTCTGTCCCCATCTCAACCTGAGTCCAGGTGCTTGGGAGAAGCCTGTGACATCCCAGAGGCCACAGCTGCTGCCACCATGGCCACCTCGGCCCTTTCCGCTCCATTACTGTGGTCCTTGGAGCCCCATGGCCTGAGCCACCTCTGTGTGTGGCAGTTAGAGGGGGCTGGCTCAGGCCCCTCATGGCTCTGCTGGAAACCAGCTTCCTGCCCCTTCCTGTCTGCAGAAGGGAGTAACTCCTGCACCCTGGCTCCATCTCTCCTGTCTCTGAGAAGACTTGTGTCCAGAGAGGGCCAGTGAGGTGGTGGTTGCTCATTTGCACTGTCTGCTGCTGCCCCCATGGAAGAAAACGTGGCAGCCTGCTGGTGTGCAGCCAGTAAACCTAAGAGGGCTTTTTTAAAATTTAAACTTTAATTTTTTAGAGACACCGTCTTGCTCTGTCTTCCAGTCTGCAGTGCAGTGGCGACCATGGCTCACTGCAGCCTCAAACTCCTGGGCTCAAGTGATCCTCCCACTTCAACCTCTCAAGTAGCTGAGACTACAGGTGTGCACCACCACCATGCCCAGCTAATTTTTGTATTTATTTTAGAGATGAGGTCTCACTATGTTGTCCAGTCTGGTCTTGAATTCCTTGGCTCAAGCGATCCTCCCACCTCAGCCTCCCAAAGTGCTGGGATGACAGGTGCGCCCCACTGTGCCTGGCCTCCTACGAGGGGTGCTCTGTTCAACAAACCAAAGATGTCCAAAAATGTAAGTGTCCTTATTTAGGAAGAAAAGTTTTATTTGGGAAAAGGTAGGGTTGATGGGTGTGAGAAAAAAATTGGATAGCTTGTCTCTGTTAGCTTGATGTAGAAATAGATATTGCAGGCCTGGCATGGTGGCTCACGCCTGTAGTACCAGCACTTTGGGAGGCCGAAGCTGGTGGATCATGAGGACAGTTGTTCAAGACCAGCCTGGCCAACATAGGGAAACCCTGTCTCTACTAAAAATACAAAAAGTAGCTGAGCGTGGTGGCGCGTGCCTGTAATCCCAGCTACTTGAGAGGCTGAGGCAGGAGAATTGCTTGAACTGGGACCTGGGAGTTGGAGGTTGCAGTGAGCCGAGATCGCACCACTGCACTCCAGCCTGGGCTACAGAGCGAGACTCTGTCTCAAAAAAAAAAAAAAAAAAAAAGATATTGCAGGAGCCCCAAACTTCTATGCCTCCCTAACCAGACAGCAATGCAAGCCGCCTCCCTCCCTCACAGTCTGCTATCAGGCAGTCCTCAGGCCATGTGGCTTGCTTTGTCCCTATGGTGAATTTGAACCCAGATAAAACCAGCGGCTTCCTGACACAATATTCTTGTGATTTAGGACCAGTCACAAGACGTTATCATTTTTTGAAAATGCTGCTGCATGGATTTATTTATGATTTTTTAGGGACGGGGGTCTCAGTTTGTTGTCCAGGCTAGAGTGCAGTGGCATGATCATGGCTTACTGCAGCTTTGACCTCTTGAGCTTAAGCGATCCTCCTGTCTTAGCCTCCCAAGTAGCGAGATTACAGGTGTGCACCACCATGCCCAGTTTTATTACGTTAGTTTTTATAGAGATGGTATCTCGTTCTGTCACCCAGGCTGGAGTGCAGTGGCGTGATCACGGCTCCCTGCAGCCTTGAATTCCTGGGTTCAAGCAATGCTCCCCACTTGGCTTCCCAAGCAGCTGGGACTACAGGCATACACCATCACACCTGGCTAATTTTTAATTTTAATTTTTTGTAGAGATGGGATCTCACTATGTTGCCCAGGCTAGTCTGGAATTCCTGGGCTCAAACGATCCTCTTGACTTGGCCTCCCAAAGCGCTGGGATTACAGGCATAAGCCACTGCGCCCAGCTGGCTACATTTGATTTAATGTCTCTGTGCCTCCGTTTCTTTACCCTGGAGGTGAAGGATTAGGCTTGTCCCCAGCTGGATCCTTCTGAGGATAACAGCTCATAGTTCCAAAGGCTTCCTCAGTTGTCTTTTCCTTTGCTCCTGAATAGCGTCCGCCTCCCTCACCCAGTGTGGCACCAGCACATAGTAAGTGCTCAGGAAACCTGGAACGACTCTGCATGGCTCATTTCTCATCCTGCCTTAGTGTTGTTACGTCTCTCCCTTGCCCAGCTGCTGCTGAAATTGAAGCAGAAGTTCCCATTTGCCAAGCTCTGCCTCCTGCCAGTGGCTTCCATCATGCCTCTGTCTGCTGAGCCTCCTCCAGGTCCTGATGAAATGTGTGTTTGGGCACTTAATTGGAAAGGAGTCCTTGCAAATGAAAAAAGAAAACCACCCTCAAATGCAAATTCAACTCTAATTCTATTACAAATGCTCCCTGAAGTTTCACTGAGCCACAGCCTTGATGGGCAGCCCTGGGAAAGGAGGCTGGTGGGAGAGTCTGTGTCTCCAGCGAAATATCAGGTTCAGCAGGAGAAGTGAGTCAGATTAATTCTGCCCCACATCAAGGACCTTATTGCAATTCTTTACTGTTCCTGTCTAAAGGTCCATTGGGAAAAGAAGGGTTTTAAATCGAGGACAGAACCTCAGTTACAAGCAGGCTGCAGGGACTGTGGGGTCTTTTTAGCCGGCTCTCGATAGAGAAATCAGCTTTCAAAACCAGACTTTCCCAGGGTAAAGCCTCCCCGCGAGCATCACTGAACACACAGCCTGGACAAATGATCCTTTTTGCCTCAAAGCACTTTGTCCTGTGGCTGAATGTGAGCTTGGTATGGAGGGCCTGGTATATCTCTGTCCCCAGACACGGCTGCTTGTCCTTTCCCTCTTCAGAGGAGTGTCCACTGGCCTGCAAGCCCTTCAGTGAGGTTGCTATCTGGTTTAGCAATCAATGGCTTCAATTTTGTGGCTGCATGCAAGCTTCCTGGGAGCTGCTGACTTTGTTCCGGGCTTCTGGAAATGGGGTACCTGACGAGCAGCCGCCCCTGGGCCCGTGGGACCTGCTGTCAGGCCGTGGTTGTCCATGTTGCTTTTCTCTGCATCTGTTGCTCTGGGTCCTTCTGGATGTAGCGATGTCTCAGGGGCAGGGTTTGGGTTTTATTTATTCATGCGTGTGTTCTCGGAGCCCTGTGTCGTTGCCAAAGGGTTTATGGCCTCTTAAAGTTTCGGAGCCTCTGCTTTTATGACCACTGCTTGTTGGAGAGAAGTGCTGCTTGGGGAAGTGATCCGCTTGCCTTCCGCCTGGATGATGAATGAAGGGTGAGATCGCTCTCTTCCACGGAGAGCTCTGGCACAGCCCGGGTGTGTGCGCTCCGGTGCCACCAGCTCTCCTGGACGTTCGTGGCTTTGTGCATCTGTGCACCACCTCCCCGGGACCCCCTGTGT
This sequence comes from Colobus angolensis palliatus, assembly GCF_000951035.1. NCBI lineage: Eukaryota > Metazoa > Chordata > Mammalia > Primates > Cercopithecidae > Colobus > Colobus angolensis. Next base: position 210,494 of record NW_012120532.1, read on the forward strand.
GCTGCCCTCAGTGCTGGGCTGGTGCTATGTTCTTGTGATTTGTCACACTGAAGCCAGCAGCTCCAGTGCCTCTCTGAGAACTCCATGATTGGAAAGGAATCCTTTCCAGTCCTTCATGACTGCGGCATGGAGGCCGATGTCTGCATCCTTCACGTGATGATGCAAGTCCTCCCTGGCCTGGCCTGGTCGGACTGTCAGACTCCAGACTGACTCTGTTGGCAGCAGGCCTGCTGAATGCGTGTGGTGGGAATCAGGGTGTCTTAGTCCATTTGGACCTCTAGAACACAGAACCATAGACTGGGGGGCTTATAAACAACAAAAATGTATTTCTCACAGTTCTGGAGGCTGGAAGTCCGAGACTAGCATGCCAGCATGGTTGGGGGCTGGTGAAGGCCTCCTCCTCACAAACGGCCATTGTCTTGCTGTGTGGTCACGTGGTGGAAGCGGGGGATGCTCATCTCTTTAGCCCCTTTTAATGCACTGATCCCATCCCCAAGGGCTCTCCTCTTCTGACTCATCACGCCCAAAGGTGACTCTATCACCTGGGGTCCTAGGCATCAGCATGTGAATTTCAGGGGGACACAGACATTCAGTCTGTAGCACAGGATGGCTGTCGTCAAGATGATCAGGTGGAGGGAGCTTGGGAATGGGCAGCCCTGTCTTGGCCCAGTCCCGCCTGTCAAGTTTCAAGGGAGCCACGAGCGTGAGAAGCAGGAGCAGATGGGAAACCAGGTGCCACTTTCACATTAGTTGGGCCAGTGCATGACACCACTGTGCAGGTTTATCTCCTGGAACTGGGTGGGTCCTACAGCAGCTTCCCTCTCTCCCCTGCAGCCACAGCCCTGGAACAGGATCTTCCCACCCTCTGACCTGCTGCCCAGTGCTGGAGACCAAGGCCAACCACACTGAGGTTGACAGGAAGGAGAAAAGATCACAGTGGCCGGGCTCAGCTATCAACCCTGTTTCACCAGAGACTGAAACATATTGCCCCTGCATTTCCTCCAAATGAACAGTGACTCACCCACCAGCAAATGCAGCTCATTCTCATGCTGCATGAGACATTGTGGAAATTCCTTATCCTCCGTTCCCCCTGGAATGGTGGGTGGAGAGCAACAGTCCTTCCTCCTGCTTGTTACTCTGCCAGTCCCTTATATCCTTGCAAGATTATGGACATGGACATTCATTCAGTTCTTGTGCCCCTCATAGATCAGAATAGGGCATTCATTAAAGCCAAGAACATACTTTAGGCCAAAATTCATGTCCCCAAGCTCCCTTGTCCACTGGCTTACCAGAGAGTGACACAGTGACCATTTGACAACATCACCCAAATATAGCACCAGAAAAACATCACCCCTCCCATTTTTGTTTCATCAGAGAAAGACCCAACAAATGAAATTCCCTGAGCCTGTGATTGATTTGTCATCTCCCAGCTACATGTCCATTCTTCACGGCTCTGCCTGTGACCTTGGAGCTGGACCCTGTAAACATTTCTTCTTTGCCAGCTTTGTCTGTGGAAGGCAATAGGTGACTCCACAAGGCGATAACTGCAGAAGGCACTTCCCTTTTGGGTTCTGGTCCAACATTCTTGGATTCTCAAATCCAAGTGCTTTCTTTGCTTTATGGGGGCAAAATAGATGCTATAGTTCCAGATGTCACATCTGGGTTGAAGACAGAAAGAAGGGAGGTAGGAGCAGAACCAGCTATGGTTCAGCTGCATGTCTATAGCTGGTTTTTCAGGATGAGAACTGAGACCAGCCGTGCCCTCTAACAAACTTCTTCAAGTTCCTCATTGGCTTTGGTCTCTTCCCTGGATCTCTTTGAAGAGCTCTGAATCAGCCTTGAGATGGGAATGGGGTCCACCTTCTCTTCCTTAGCTCCTTTCCTATCCGTTCTCCCTCAGCCCAGAGGTAGCACCTGCTGTCTACAGATCCCGGGAAGTCCTTATTCACCCCCTTGAGTAGTTAGTTACCTACCTCCTACTGTTTTAGTTAATGGTTCTTTACATTAAATTTTCCTGATTCAAATTAACCATGGCAGGCTGGGCACAGTGGCTTACATCTATAATTCCAGCACTTTGGGAGGCTGAGGCAGGTGGATCACTTGAGGCCAGGAGTTTGAGACCAGCCTGGCCAACATGGCAAAACCCTGTCTTTACTAGAAATATAAAAATTAGACATGAGTGGTGGTGCGTGCCTGTAGTCCCAGCTACCCAGGGGACTGAGACAGGAGAATTGCTTTGAACCTGAGAGGTGGAAGTTGCAGTGAGTCAAGACTGCACTACTGTACTCCAGCCTGGGTGATAGAGCATGACTCTGTTTCAAAAAACAAAACAAAACAAAACAAAACCAAAAAAACCATGGACCTTCTGCCTGGACCTTGAGAGATGTTTGTTCCTCCCTTTATTACAAAAAAATAAAGGTCCAAATTTACTCTCTCTCCTTTTCAGACATTAACTCTTCAAAGAAATTATAGTCCCCAATCTCCCTCTCCCTTGTTGTATATTGGGTGTGGTTGAATTGAGCTGATTATTTAGACCACAGGTTATGAAGATACAATTGGGCTGCATCTTTCTGCTGGGGTTATGAGCGAGAAGCATTCAGTTCTAGGGCTGAGAGCTTGTCACCCCATCTGTCTAGACGGATCCAGTGCAGTGGAACCATCAGAGACCTGGAGCTGTAAGAAATGGAAAGCCCTGGCCGGGCACGGTGACTCAAGCCTGTAATCCCAGCATTTTGGGAGGCCGAGACGGGCGGATCACAAGGTCAGGACATCGAGACCATCCTGGCTAACATGGTGAAACCCCGTCTCTACTAAAAAATACAAAAAACTAGCCAGACGAGGTGGCGGGCGCCTGTAGTCCCAGTTACTCGGGAGGCTGAGGCAGGAGAATGGCGTGAACCCAGGAGGCGGAGCTTGCAGTGAGCTGAGATCTGGCCACTACACTCCAGCCTGGGCGACAGAGTCAGACTTTGTCTTAAAAAAAAAAAAAAAGAAATGGAAAGCCCTCAGTACCCCATTGTTCAGCCTGACCCTTTCTTCAGTTCCGCAGTTCCACAGGCCAGTAAAGTCCTTCCAGCCGCTGATGAAGATGACTGGTTGGGCTGCATTTCTGGCTGCTGGGAGGGTTGCTCCCTCCCAGATGCAGGTGTCCTGGCTCTGGAAGGGGCTGGCCCTTCACCACCTTCTGTTCCATGATGCTCAGTGGCTCTTGTTGGGTGTCAGTCATCGCCCATTTAACCGGTCAGTTACGGCAATCCCTGGGTCCAGTTGGAAAATGTCACCATCTACCCAGTTTGGGTTTTTGTGTTTGTCCTACAAAGGAGAGACGGTGGAGCGTGGAGGTGGGTGCAGATTCTACTTCTACTTCCCGTCGGAGACACAGAGTTGATGAAAGGTGTGCCAGCATGGTGCTCATTGGGAATTAGATTGAGACTCAAGCCACAGCCCACTTAAATGGCTGGAACACATACAGGTTTATATTTCTCATAGAACCAGATGTTCAAGGTAGACATTTGTTACCTATCACTGGTTCCTTTAGTCTGCAGTGCAAACTGCTCTATACCAAATGTTTGTGTTCCCCTAAATTCATATATTAAAACCTTAGCTCCAATGTGATGGGGTGAGGAGGTGGGGGCTTTGGGAGGTGATGAGGTCATGAGCGCAGAATTCTCTTGTGTGTGATTAGTGCCCTTATTAAAACAACAAAAAAAAAGACCATAGAGGCCGGGCACGGTGGCTCACGCCTGTAATCCCAGCACTTTGGGAGGCCGAGGCGGGTGGATCACCTGTGGTCAGGAGATTGAGATCAGCCTGGCCAACATGGTGAAACCCTGTCTCCAATAAAAATACAAAAATTAGCTGGGCGTGGTGGCAGGTGCCTGTAATCCCACCTACTCGGGAGGCTGAGGCAGGAGAATCGTTTGAACCTGGAAGGCAGAGGTTGTGGTGAGCCAAGATTGCACCACTGCACTCCAGCGTGGACAACAGAGGGAGATGCCATCTTAAGGGAATAAAAAAGACTGCAGGGAGCTCCCTCTCCCCTTCTGTCGTGTGAGGACACAGTGAGAAGATGGCATCTATGAATCAAGAATGGGCCCTCCCCAGACACCAGATCTGTTGATACCTTGACCTTGGACTCCTGGCCTCCAGACTGTGAGACATAAATTTATGTTGTTTATAAACCACCTGGTTTATGGTATTTTGTTTGGCAGCCTGAACAGACTAAGACACTTATCCAAGGGCTTTATTTGCTTCATGGTGGCAAAATAGGTGCTATAGCTCCAGACATCATCACATCTGGGTTGAAGGCAGAAAGAAGGGAGGTGGGAGTAGAACCAGCTATGTCTATCCCTTTAATAAGGAAAGCAAATGTTTTCCCAGGAGTGTCCTCAACCAACTTCCATTTGATTTCATGGCCGGAAGTGGGTTATATGGCCACTTCTAGTTGCAAGAGAAGTTGAGACAGCAAGGAAGAGGATAGTCATGATTCATTATCTGGCACTGGGTGTGTGGCCACTGAACGTAATGGGGAAAAGGACAGATGGATGTATGTCATGTGGGCAGTTAGCAGGTGGCTTGCCTGAACTTATCTTTGAAACTAATGTGGTTTGGCTGTGTCCCCACCCAAATCTCATCTTGAATTCTAGCTCAGATAATTCCCAGATGCTGTGGGAGGGACCCAGTGAGAGGTAATTGAATCGTGGGGACAGGTCTTTTCTGTGCTGTTCTTGTGATAGTAAGTCCCATGTGATCTGATGGTTTTATAGAGGGCAGTTTCCCTGCCCACGCTTTCTGTTGCCTGCTGCCGTGTAAGATGTGCCTTGCTCCTCGTTACCTTCCACCGTGATTGTGAGGCCGTGTGGAATCATGTGGAATCCAATCCTCAGCCATGTGGAATCATGAGTTAGTTAAACCTCCTTCTTTTATAGTTACCCAGTCTCAAGTATGTCCTTATTAGTGTGAGAACAGAGTAATACAGAGACTCACGTCTTCGTGTAGGATACAGATGCATTTCACTTTACTGTGCTCTGCTTTTATTGTACTTTGCAGATATTGTGGTTTTTTGTTTTTGGTTTTTTTTACAAATTGAAGGTTCGTGGCCACCTTGTGTTGAGCAAGTCTGTCAGCACCATTTTTCCAACCGCATGTGCTTGCTCTGTGTCAGGCTTTTTTTGTTTTTGTTTTTGTTTTTTTAGCAATAAAGTCATTTTGAATTACTGCATGAACATTTTTATGCATAATGCTACTGCACACTGAAGAGACTACAAAACAGTGTAAACGTAATTTCTATATGCATTGGGAAACCAAAAAATTTGTGTGATTCGTTTTATTGCAATATCCACATTATTGTGACAGTGTGGGACGAAATCTTCAGTGTCTCCAATGTATGCCTATATTTTAGACAGAGATGCGTTTATGATATCATCTTGAGAGCAAACAGGGTCTTTTCATCGGCTGTCCTGTGTAAACAAAATTGCTTCTGCCAGTGACATTATTAGCATCCCAGCTGAGCAACCCTGTGGTCTGACCTTGGCTTGCCAGTGTAGAGAAAACTGCTGAATACCGTATCTCCACCAGCTGTTCCCTTCAAAATGTGTGCGTACTTGGAAAGGAAAGCAAGCAGGTGGGCCTGAGGTTTCAGGATGAAGTTGAAGGCTTGAGGAGGGGAGTCCTGCTTAACAAAGAGTGTCTTTTCAATACCAGTGAAGTGTTTGTTTTTAGGAAGGCCTTAGAGAGCAGAGGGACAAGTGGTGGTTGCCCATGGTAACTGAGGTGAACTTGATTCCTGATTGGATGGAGGGCAGGGGAGGCCTGGCTGCTCTGCTTCTAAGTAGATTTTTTTTTTTTTTTAATTATACAAATGAAAAGAAACAAAGGAGTGAGGGATAAGAGCCCATTACGGAGGGGCTTTTTCTTTTCTCTGTTAATTATTGGTTAGGGAGGCCTCTTTCATGTAAGGCTGATGGAGAGAAGACCTAATACAGGGTGAATATTGTTCCTGCCATTTCCAAAACTGCAAATAATTCAGAAATATTTTGCCACCCCAGATGAAGTTAGGTAGCAATTTATAAGAGGTGGAGTTTTTAGTAAGTTGACACTGTAGTCTCATAAATAAAACCTTTGGTAAGTTTCAAATAATATATGTATTTATTTATATCTTTTTTTTTTTTTTTTTTTTAAAAGAACTATTAGCTGGCTCCTAAGTTTTCCAATTTTCCCAGCTTTGGAAGCTGGAGAGGGGCTGTCCCTTAGACACTGCAGGCCACCTAGTGGCCACCGCAGGCATCATGACGTCCAGAGGGAACTGGGATTTCCTCTAGGATGTCCTTGACAAATGGAGTGTTTCTTTAGTGATAGACACATCAGCTGATTTGTGTGGCTCAGCCTGGCTCGCCCAGAATTCTGATTTTTGTTTTTCTGATTCCATCCTCCTCACTTGACCGAGACTTTGATTTGCTCCTTCATCATTCAGCAGGAAGAGCTGAAGCTTCTCTCCCTGACAGCCGAGGGCGCGTCGTTTCAGCAGAGAGCTGGCAATTTGCAGGGCCGTGAAGCACCACTCCTCCCCCAGATGAGAGCTGGTGGCAAATGGAGCTGAAGCAAATAAAGCAAATTCCAAAAGTGGAGACAATGGGGCGAGATCAACGTGAAACATCAAGGAGCCGAGGATGCTGTCTGTAGACATGGCTGTGGGCTGCACAGAGCGCTGCCTCGGATGTGGTAGGGGTGGCTCTTCCCTCCTTCTAGAAGGGCTGGGGCATGAGCATGGCCAGATCTTTTCCAGGGAAAGACAAGTTGGTCTTGCCAGCCTGTCCGTTCAGGGTTCTAGAATGTTCTTTCAGGAACCGGAATTGCGTCTGTTTCTCTCCTAGGCAATCTGGCTTATTTTGGTGCATCAGGAAGACGGTATTTTCCCACTGGTTAGTGTAAATTAAGTCCCATTTGCTGCCTTTGACAGAATCACCTCAAGGTGATAGGAAACTGCCCTCCCGTGCTCACTTCCCGCTGGCCGGGCTCATTGTGGCTGTTGGGTCTGTTTGATACCTGCTCAGCCCTAGCGAGGCTGGCTATGTGGTCATGTTTTCTGTTCCCTCCTTCCCATCCCCGACCACAGAATACAAAGTCTCTGTGTGTGTGTGTGTTTGCTTGTATTTATAAAATGGAATGGAGCCCCAAAATTGTACTTATGGAGGGGACATGAGAGAAGCTAGATCTCTTCTCTGTTGGGGCACCCTTGGGCCTGGGTAAGCACAGCGCGTGTCGTAGCCTGCCTCCGGCACCATCTTTCCTCTGGGATGAGGGATCCACAGGGCCGGGGGATATGGAGGTGATGCCTTCCCTTCTAGAACACGGACTCCGGCATTCCCTGCCCAGAAGGCCCAAGTCCAGGGCTAGGACCAGGCAGGACTCATGGTGGGTCCTTCCTCCTGAGGGTGAAGAGCACGATAGGTGGGCATGGCCTCAGACCTGAGGGCTGACACGTCCACACAGGTGTGTGCGAGGCACCGGGGGGTGTGGGAGGCGTGAGGAATGGGAAGAGAATGGGGAGAGGAAGACTGGTGCTCTCCATGCCCTCGTGTTCCAACGTGCGATTCTAAAGACCCAAGAATTCAAACCTGGAAACTGGTCTTCCATGCTGATGTGAAGTGTTTATGTAAGCAGGAGGACAGGACATTTTCTAGTCAAGAACCTGTTGGGGCTGGGCGTTGTGGCTTATGCCTGCAATCCCAGCACTTTGGGAGGCTGAGGCAGGTGGATACACTTGAGGTCAGGAGTTTGAGACCAGCCTGACCAACATGGTGAAACCCCGTCTCTACTAAAAATATAAGAATTAGCTGTAAGTGGTGGCACATGCCTGTGGTCCCAGGTACTCTGGAGGCTGGAGGCACAAGAATCGCCTGAACCTGGGAGATGGAGGTTGCAGTGAGCCAAGATTGTACCATTGCACTCCGGCCTGGGCGACACAGCAAGACCCTGTCTCCAAAAAAAAAAAAAAAAAAAAAAAAAAAAAAGAACCTGTTGGTTCATTTAGTAACTTTTGAATACATGTACATGCAGGGAATGGTCGTCTGTGACTTTATCCCAGGACCTACAGATGTGAGGTCTACTCAGTTCCCCTGGTTTTTTGACTTCAGAATCATGTATATGTTTTATAGAAGTAAGAACAAGAATTAGAATTTAAAGAATGATCCCTGAATGTCAAAAGCAAAATGAAACAAATGAACTGATTATCGAATTGGCCACATAACCACCTAGGAATGAACCATTTCAAGGGGTATTATTTCAAGGGATTTTAAAACAGTAATTTGTTACTACATTCCTAACTGGGCTGGATTTTAAGGAAACTGTAAAATTTTAAAAAAACACTATATCCAATAATACTATTGTGTGTGATAGTGTTAGGCATTTTCATTCTGAAACAATGTTGTATATATTGTGAAATAAAGCAAATAAGTTCATTTGTTGGCATTATTGAGAACTGTATGATTTGGCATGGAAGGAAGGACAGATGTGCAACTAATTAGTTAAATAAAAACCCTGTAGGGCCTGAACCGAAATAGGAAGTTTTATTAGGAAGTCATCATGCATTTTATCTTGAAAAACTTTTCTTGGTTTTGTCCAATAGAGAGGCTTAGAAACCATGATTAACTCAGTAGCAATGAACACCCCCAGAACTCAGATTGGGGTGTCTAAATATCTAAAACCACCTCCCAACAATAGGAAGCAGCACTGGTTCCAAGTTTGGGTTGGAATGTGTTTAGAATGAGCTCAGACTCTCCTGTCATACCGAAAAGCAAGGATGGTATCGAAGATGCTGACGCCACATCAGAAGCACTCAAGAACCAAACCAGATGGGCCTCCCTTGCCAAGAAGAGACTTTTCTGAGTGTCAGTAAGAATACAGGGCCACAGAAATACTCGTTTCTACTTACACATTGTTTTGAAAACTGGTATATAAGAGAATGAAAGGAGTCAACCATTTTTCATGGCTTTCTTTTTCTTCCTTTTTTTTTTTTTTTGAAATGGAGTCTTGCTCTGTCACCTAGGCTGGAGTGCAGTGGCGTGATCATGGCTCGCTGTAGCCTCAACCTCTTGGCCTCAAGTGACCCTCCCTGCCTCAGCCTCCTCAGTAGCTGGGACTACAGGCAGGTGCTGCCACACTCAGCTCATTTTTAAATTTTTTATAGAGATGAGATCTCACTGTGTTGCCCAGGCTGGTCTCAAACTCCTGAGCTCAAGTGATCCTCCTGCCTCAGCTTCCCAAAGTGCTGTGATTACAAGTGAGAGCCACTGCATGTGGCCTAGAATCAGTTTGTTGATATCCACAAAATCACTTGCTGGGATATTGGTTGGGATTGGATTGAATCTATAGACCAAGTTAGAAAGAACTGACACCTTGACAGATACTGAGTCCTCCTATCCGTAAACACGAAATACCTTCCGTTTAATTAGTGCTGCTTTGATTCCATTCATCAGAGTTTCATAGTTTACTTCAGGGATATCTTATATATTTTGTTAGATTTCTACCTAGATATTTCATTTTTGAGGGTGCTAATGTAAATGATAATGAGTCTTTAATTTCAAATTCCACTTGCTTATTGCTGGTACATGGGAAAGCAATTGACTTGTTTTTGTTTGTTTGTTTGTTTGTTTTGAGACGGAGTCTCACTCTGTCGCCCAGACTGTAGTGCAGTGGCACGATCTGGGCTCACTGCAACCTCCACCTCCCAGGTTCAAGCGATTCTCCTGCCTCAGCCTCCTGAGTAGCTGGAATTACAGGCATGCGCCACCTTGCTTGGATAATTTTTGTATTTTTAGTAGAGACGGGGTTTCACCATGTTGGTCAGGCTGGTCTTAAACTCCTGACCTCATGATCCACCTGACTTTTATATATTAACCTTGTGTTCTACAACTTTCCAATAACCTTGTTAGTTCCAAAAGTTGATTTAAATTATCTCAGATTTTCTACATAGATAATCATTTCATCTGTAGAAAAGGACAATTTTATTTTTTCTTTCCTGGTCTGTATACCTTTTATTTCCTCATCTTATTGCATTCGCGGACTTCCAGCACGGTGTTGAAATGAGTGGTGACAGGTGATATCCTTGCCTTGTTCCTGATCTTAGTGGGAATGCTTCAAGTTTCTCATCATTAAGTATAATGTTAGCTGTAGGTTTTTGTTGATATTCTTTATCAAGCCAAGGAAGTTCTCCTCTATTCCTAGTTTACTGATAGTTTTTATTAAGGATGGGTGCTAGACTTTGTCAACTGCTTTTTCTGCATCTAATGATATTATTATGTGATTTAAATTATTTAGCTTGTTGATGTGGTATTTGATTCTTTTTAATGTTAAACCAGCCTTGCAATGCCAGGATATATCACACTTGGTTGTGTATAAATCTTTTTATACCTAGTTGGATTTAATGTGCTAATATTTTGTTGAGGATTTTTACAACTATGTTCATGAAATATATTCTGTAGTTGTTTTTGTAATATCTTTGTTTTTTGTTTGTATTAGGGTAGTGCTGGCCTCATAGAATGAGTTAGGAAGTACTCCTTCTGCTTCTGTCTTCTGAAAGAGATTGTAGAGAATTTATATACTTTCTTCTGTAAATATTTGGGAGGATTCAAGAGTGAGCCCATCTGGGCCTTGTGCCTTTTATATTGGTTGTTAGTTATTGATGGAATTTTTAATAGATATAGATCTATTCATATTGTCTATTTCTTCCTGTATCAATTTTGGCAGATTGTGTCTTTCAAGGAATTGGTTCATTTCATCTAGGTTATCACATTTGTGGGCATAGAGTTGTTCATACTATTCCTCGGTTAGCCTTTAAATGTCCATGGAATCTGTGGTGATGATGCTTCTTTAATTTCTGATATTAGTAATTTGTGTTCTCCTTCTTTCTTAGTTAGCTTAGTGGATTAACAATGTCATCGATCTTTTTTAAAAAACAACTTTGATTTTATGTTCTCTATTGCTATTCTGATTTCATTGATTTCTGCTCTAATTGTTATTACTTGCTTTTCTCTGCTTATTTAGGATTTTGAAATTTACTCTTCTTGTTTCAGTTTTCTAGTGTGGATGCTTGGATGACTGACTGATCATGGAGCTTTCTTCTTTTGTAATATATGCATTCAATGCTATGAATTTCCCTCTAAGTGCTGCTTTCACTGCATTCTATAAATTCTGATGTTATATTTTCATTTTATTTAATTTAAAATATTTTTCAATTTGTTCCTTGAAATTTTGAATTACTCCTGGAAATATTGAAATTGCTGCCTTGACCCATGGGTTACTTAGCAGTGTGTTGTTTAATCCCCAGGTATTTTGGGTTTTTCTATATTTCTGTCATCAATTTCCAGTGTAATCCCATTGTGGCTTAAGAACAGACATTGTATGATTTCTGTTATTTTAAATTTATTAAGGTGTGTTTTATGGCCCAGAATATGGTCTATCTTGGTGAATATTCCATGTAAGCTTTAGAAGAATGAATGGAGTGCTCTTGTTAGATGGAGTAGTCCATAGCTGTCCATTATATCCAGTTAATTGGTGGTAGTGTTGAGTTCAACTGTGTTCTAGATGATTTTCTGCCTGCTGGATCTGTCAGTTTCTGAAAGAGAGGTGTTGAAGTCTCCAACTATTATAGTGAATTTCTCTATTTTTTTCTATGGCTCTATCAGGTTTTGCCTCACATATTTTAATATTCTGCTGTTAGGCATATACATATGAAGAATTATTTTATCTTCCTGAAGAATTTATTTCTTTATTATTATATAATACCCTTTTTTATCCCTGATAACTTTCCTTGCTCTAAAGTCTGCTCTGTCTGAAATTAATAGAGCTACTCCTGCTTCCTTTTGATTAGTATTAACATGGTATAGCTTTCTCTATCCATTTACTTTTAATCAGATGTATCTCTATATTTAAAGTGGATTTCCAAAGGAAAATAAATTGTTCTACCCAAAAGACACATACAACTGTATGTTCATTGCAGCATTTCACAAAAGCAAAGACGTGGAATCTACCTAGGTGCCCATCAACGCTGGACTGGATAAAGAAAATGTGGTATATATACCCCATGGAATACTACGCAGCCATGAAAAATACACAAAATCATGTCCTTTGCAGCAACATGGATGCAGCCGGAAGCCACTATCCTAAGCGTATTAACACAGAAACAGAAAACCAAATACTGCGTGTTTTCATTTATAAGTGGGAGCTAAACTCTGGGTACACATGGACATGAAGATGAGAACAATAAACACTTGGGACTACAAAAGGGGAGCGAGAGGGAGGAGGACCAGGGTTCAAAAACCACCTGTTGGGTCCTGTGCTCACTATCTGAGTGACAGGTTCAATCATACTCAACCTCAGCAGCATGCAATATCCTCTTATAACAAACCTGCATATGTACCCCCCACATCTAAAATGAAAGCTGATAAAAAGTGGGGTTCATGTAGACAACATATAGTTGGGTTTTGGTTTATCTGTTCTGATGATCTTTGTCTTTTAATTGGTGCATTTAGACCATTGATGTTCAGAGTGGTTACAGACACACTTGGATTAATATTAACCCCATTTGTTGTTGTTTTCTATTTGTTGCTCTTGTGTTTTGTTACTATTTTTGTCTTCCACTCTTTTTCTGCCTTTTGTTGTTTTAAGTATTTTCTATGATTTCATTTTCTTACTGAACTAACCTAAATCCACTTCCAAACAACATTATTCTGTTTCACAGTTAGTGTGAGTCCACTAAAATAACAAAAAACCCTAATTCCTCCCTCCTGTCCCTTGTGTCATTGCTGTTGTTAATTTTTCTTACATAAAAATCTATATTAGTGTGTATATATACACACAAGCATCCATGATCAAATCTGTTATTGCTGTTATTATTTTGGACAAACTATTATCTATTAGGTCAACTAAAAGTAAGAAAACTGAAAGTTTGGTTGGTCGCGGTGGCTCACGCCTGTAATCCCAGCCCTTTGAGGCCAAGGTGGGCAGATCACCTCAGATCAGGAGTTCGAGACCAGCCTGGCCAACATGGTGAAACCCCGTCTCTACTAAAAATACAAAAAATTAGCTGGGCGTGGTGACGCACACCTGTAATCCCAGCTACTCGGGAAGCTGAGGCAGGAGAATCACTTGAACCTGGGAGGTGGAGGTTGCAGTGAGCCAAGATCACGCCATTGCACTCCAGCTTGGGCAACAAGAGTGAAACTCCATCTCAAAGAAAAATAAGAGTTTTTATTTTACCAGTCAGATGTGGTGGTTCATGCCTGTAATCCCAACACTCTGGGAGGCCGAGATGGGTGGATCACCTGAGGTCAGGATTTCAAGACCAGCCTGAAAAACCCTGTCTCTACTAAAAATATAAAAAATTAGCTGGGTGTGGTGGTGGGCGCTTGTAGTCCCAGCTACTCAGGAGGCTGAGGCAGGACAATCGCTTGAACCTGGGTGGCGGGGAGGTTGCAGTGAGCCGAGATTGTATCATTGCACCCCAGCCTAAGCAACAGGAGCAAAAGTCCATCTGAAAAAAAGAGATGTTTTAATTTTACCATCACTTATTTCTCCTCCAGTGCTATTTCTTTCTTTACATAGTTCCTAGTTTCTGACCTATATGGTTTTCCTTCTCTTTAAACAGCTGCTTTTAACATTTCTTGCAAGACAGGTCTACTGGCAACAAATTCCCTCAATTTTTGTTTGAGAAAATCTGTTTCTCCTTCACTTTTCAAGGATGATTTTGCAGAGTACAGCATTTATTTGGGTTCAGTCTTAGCATGTCTATCTCTCTGCTGACATTGGACATCTGTTCCTAATGCTGTCCACTTGATCCATTAGTGTCCTTAGCATCTTTTTTCTTTTTTCTTTTTTTTTGAAATGGAGTCTCGCTCTATTGCCCAGGCTGTAGTGCAATGGTGTGAGCCACAACCCCTGCCTCCTGGGTTCAAGCGATTCTCCTGCCTCAGCCTCCCAAGTAGCTAGGATTATAGGCACCTGCCACCATGCCCGGATAATTTTGCTTTTTTTTTTTTTCCAGTAGAGACGGGATTTCACCATGTTGACCAGGCTGGTCTTGAACTCCTGACATCAAGTGATCCACCCACCTCAGCCTCCCAAAATACTGGGATTACAGATGTGAGCCACTGCACTCAGCCCCTTAGCATCTTAATCATAATTGTTTTACGTTCCTGGTCTCCTTAGCACATAGTGGTTTAAAGTTTCTGGTCTGATAATTCCAACATTCCTGCCATATCTGAGTCTGGCTCCGATACTTGCTCTGTTTCTTCAAACTGTATTTTTGCACATTAGTATGCCTTGTAATTTTTTCTTGATAGCCAGATGTGATGTACGAGGTGTGAGGAACTGTGGTAAGTAGGCCATTGGGAATGTGGTAGGAGGCAGCGTGTGGTGGGAAGGCAAATGGGCTGTAGTCCTATGATTAAGTCTCAGGTTTTGAGTGAGCCTCGGCCCCTGGGCTGTGAGCTTCACAAGTGCTTTTGAGTTCCCCTCACTTAGGTGAGATAGGATGGCTTAGGTGCATTGGAGTTGGGTGTTTCTCTTCCCTTAGCTTGGTCAGGCTCTGATAAAACCCCAGTAGGTTAGGCTTTGGTTAACTACAGATGTGCCTTGACTTTCAACGAGGTTATATCCCGAGAAATCCATCAGAGAGGTGAGAATGCATTTAATACACCTAATCTACTGCATCGTAGCCTAGCCTGCCTTAAACCTGCTCAGAACACTTGTGTTCTCCTACAGTTGGGAAATCATCTCACACAAAACCTGTTTTGTAATAAAATGTTGAATATCTCATGCAATTTATTGAAAACTGTACAGAAAGTGAAAAACAGAATGGTTGTATGGGTGCTGGAAGTACAGTTTCTGCTGAATGCTCCCATATCAGCTTGAAAATTGTTAAGTGAGGCCGGTCGTGGTGGCTCACACCTGTAATCCCAGCACTTTGGGAGGCTGAGGCGGGTGGATCACCTGTGGTCAAGAGTTCGAGACCAGCCTGACCAACGTGGTAAAGTCCCGTCTCTACTAAAAACACAAAAAGTAGCCAGGCATGGTGGTGGGTGCCTGTAATCCCAGCTACTTGGGAGGCTGAGGCAGGAGAATCTCGGAAACCCTGGAGGCAGAGGTTGCAGTGAGCCAAGATCATGCCACTGCACTCCAGCCTGGGTGACAGAGCAAGACTCCATCTCAAAAAACAAACAACCCCAAGAAACCAAAAAAACAATAAAACAAAACTTGTTAAGTCAAACCATCTTAAGTGGGGGACATCTGTAGTTTCTCCTGGGGGGCAGCCCTTAGTGAGAAGAACAGAATGCTCTGGCATTTTCCAGAATAGTTCCTTTCCCACTCCTACTGTCGGAAGCAGGAAATAATTTTTCTCCAATATTTGCTGTGAGAACCTGGTTGAGCTCCTGGAGGTAAAATCCATAGAAGTGTGGGAGCTCCCTATGGCTGGGTTCCCCTGGAGTTTTAATCCCAGGGTGGTCCACACTGAGCTTGCAGCAGTTTGCCTGTGAGATCAGGTTCCCACCTGCCACTGGTGCCTGTGGAGTGTTAGGTGCATGGGTTTCTGCCCTCGTAAGTTGTGGTGCTGTGCCCACTGATGTCAGGCATTGTGCTAAATGCTTTATTTAGAACCCATTGAATTCCATATGGAAGGTGCCAGTGGCCTCCTTTTACAATGCAGGAAATTAAGGCTCAGTGAACATACATGACCTTCCCAGAGCACAGAACCAGTGGGAGTGGGGTTTGAAGCCAGGGCAGAATGACAGCAAATCCCACATGTTGGAGCCAGCACTGCGCCACTCCCTCGGGAAAAGCGGCCCACAGTGGCATAGAGGGGAGCAGTGCTTTTGTGAGAGATTTACCCAGCATGCACTTAGGTGAGCAGCTCCAAGTTTCTCTGGTCTCTGGCAAGTGTTTTGAGACAGATGGGGAAGGGGACTTAAACCTGCTAACTTCAGAATGATTTCCTCTAAAATGGAACTGAAGGACAGACAGAAGACCCGTCTGCTGGTTTGCATTTTTGGGCAGTTTCTCCTGAGCAGCACTTTGCCCTTGGATCAAAGTCAGGAACACAGAGCTCTGCGGCAGAGAACAAAGATTTCACAGAAATCCACCCTGTGATCTTAGTGCGCTAAGTTCCTGGTGACTGTTAACTCTACCTTTGTAACATTTCTTTATTTTTCAATGAGCCCTCGCAGTGATAGTTTTATGTAAGGCTCACAGCTGCTCTGTGAGCCAGGACAATTTCTTAACCTCATTTTCAGGGCAGAAAACTGAGGTTGAGAGGGTCAGTGACTTGTCCAAAATTACAACGGGCATTAGCAATGGAGAAAGGTGAGGATTTAAACCTCCGGACTTCTAGCTCTTTCTCCATGGCAAATGCCATCTACAGTCCTGGGGATCTCTGGTTTATCAGTTAGTGTTCAGGCTAAGCTACTGTGATGAGGAGGCCTCAAAATACAGTGGCTCAAATGAGTTAAGGTCTTGTTTCTTTCTCATATGACATTCCAGGGATGAACAGGAAGCCAGCTTCCTTCTCTCTCCTTGCTATGGCATCCTCTAGGCTGTGGTCTTTGCCTGGTTTGAGGGTTATGTGTACTATCACATTCAAGTTCCAGTCCACAGGGAAGAAGAAAGAGAGGAAGCCAAGGGCGAGCAATTTCCATTAAAAACAAACAAACTATTGGGAGTTATACCTGATGTAAATGACGAGTTGATGGGTGCTGACTAGTTGATGGGTGCAGCACACCAACATGGCACAAGTATACATATGTAACAAACGTGCACATTATGCACATGTACCCTAGAACTTAAAGTATAAAAAAAAAAAAAAAAAAACACATGATCTGGGCTGGGTGCGGTGGCTCACACCTGTAATCCCAGCACTTTGGGAGGCTGAGGCAGGTGGACCATGAGGTCAGGAGTTCGAGACCAGCCTGGCCAACATGGCAAAACCTTGTCTCTACTAAAAATACAAAATTAGCTGGGTGTGGTGGTGCACGTCTGTCATCCCAGCTACTCAGGAGGCTGAAGCAGGAGAATCACTTGAACCTGGGAGGCAGAGGTTGCAGTGAGCTGAGATTGCACCATTGCACTCCAGCCTGGGCGACAGAATGAGACTCTGTCTCAAAAAAAAAAAAAGGTAAAACATGATCTGGAAGTTGCACACATTCTTCTGCTTATATCCCAGTGGCCAACACTTCATCACATAGTGGCATTAAATTGCAAGGGATGCGAATTGCAAGGGAATCTAGATGTGTGCCCAGCTGAAACTTGGTGGGAAGAGGTCCTATTACTAAAAGGGGGAAGATGAGAATAGAGAATTGATCCTGTGTGATCATTAGCAGCCTCTGGCTCAGTTGGTCCCCCTGGCCACACAATTAATCCAGGCAAATGTTTCTTCCCACGCAGAGATCACACTCCCCACTCCCCACTCTCCACAAGGCACAGCCCCAAGGCCCATCCAGTTACTCATCCAGCCAAGTGCCCAGGATTTCCGAGTGGTGCACCATCTGTCCCATCAGGCTCCCCATGGTCTGGCAGCCTATAACTGAGTGAGTGGTGAGTCCCCTACCCGCCTCAACCCATACTCAATCGATTTTCCCTGCTGGGGTTGTCACTGGACAGGCTGCCAGTCCAGAGGGAGTTCAGGGACACAGGCAGCTCTGCTCCATAAGATCATCCGTTAGGTCCTGTTTCTGAATTCTCTGAGGCCATCATTTTCTCCCCTCTGAATCCTCCTTTTTCTCTCTATCTGTCATAAGAGAATTCCAGTAATCACTGGCAGAGACACATCCTGGCAGTCATGTTTGGAAATGGTTTGGGAGAATACATGAAACGCTTGTCCCATCTCAGGGAGGCCGCAGGAAGAGATGCACAGCCCAGGGGTAAACTCTGCAAGGCACCATCTCTCACCTCCTGTGGCACCTCGGGGGCTCACTCTCTGCCTCAGGTACTCCTCTACCAGATGGGGGCTGTGACAGCTCCTGCTCTTGAGACCATTGTGATGATTAAGTGAGTGAGTACGCGTAGTCAGGCATCTGTAATCCCAGCTACTCAGGAGGCTGAGGCAGGAGGATCGCTTGAAGCTGGGAGGGAGAGGTTGCAGTGAGCTGAGAACTTGCCATTGCACTCCACCCTGGAAAACAGAGCGAGACCCAGGCTGAAAAAACAAGAGTACTCATAACCGGTGTTTAGTAAATGTTACTGTTACTATTATCAGATTGCCTGTCTCTGCGAGCTAATCACCCTATTTGAGCTGCTTGCTAAATATTTGCTGTTTCAATGAGTACATACTTCACTCTAGCCTTCCCTTATGCACAACTGCAAGTTAAAACACTTGCAATAATGCTTACACCTCTCTCTGGATGTTTCAGTCTGGGTCCAATCAGGAGACTGAAATCACATAATAGTTAGAACACATAATAGTTAGAACAAGGGAAGACAAACATAGAGAACTATTATGCAGTGATAGGAGAGTGACCACAAAGATGGAAAGAGAACTCTAGCAAGTCTCCTAGGGCTGAAGGGAGAATACCCAATGGATGGCAGGCTTGGAGAGGGGGCAGACATGGAAGAAGTTGTGGCTGAAGATCACTGGATGGCACAGAAGTCCACTGGGTTAACCTGGTTAGAGCCAGCTCATGTTTCCAGGCAGCGGGAAGAGCCCTCCAGGACCAAGGTGAGCAGGAACAATGGGGAGGCTTCCAGAGGGGTCAGGGGACTGCTGCTAGCATGAGTCCTGGAGCTCACCAGTGTCTGCATTGAGGGGCCTGGAGCCCAGGGGTCACCAGGTGGGGCCAGGACTCTGAGGCTCCTTGTGCTAGGACAGGGTGCCACTGGATGTCGCCCAGCTGCTCAACACACACATCCACCACTGACCAGCAATGCAACTGGAGGGAGGAAAAAAAAGCAAAACCCAGCACACTGAAATGAGGATTAGAAATCTACCTCTGCTTGTAATGTTCTCTCACCCTCTACTGACAAAATTTAACATTGCACTACTCTAAAGGAGAAATGCTTCATCCATCCAATTCTTGCAGAGCAGGTACTGAAGGATGAATTTGGAGTCAACAGGCAATACATTGATAACTGGAACACTGGGTAAAAAAAAAAAAAAATCACAGTATTTATCCACCAAATAGAATAATATGAAATAATTAAAAATTATGTTGTAGAAGACTATTTAATTTGCATTTCCCCGATGATTGGTGACGTTGAACACATTTTCATAAACCTTGTGACCATTGTATATCTTCTTTGGAGAAATGTCTCTTCAAGTCCTTTCCCAATTTTTACATCAAGTTATTTGGGTTTTTAATTTTTTAATTTTTGTTTTTTTTTTCCCATTCAGTTGGAGTTTTTCATGTATTTAAATATCAGCTCCTTATCAGATGTATGGTTTCTGAATATATGTTTCCCATTCTATAGGTTACTTTTCATTCTGTTGTTTCCTTTGATTGTATTTTCTAGTGTGATGTAGGTTTTTTTTTTTTTTTTTTTAGAGATAGAGTCTTGCTCTGTCACTCAGGCTGGAGTGCAGTGGTGCAATCTCAGCTCACTACAACCTCTGCCTCCTGGGTTCAAGTAATTCTCCTACCTCAGCCTCTCAAATAGCTGGGATTACAGGCACCCACCACCTTGCCTGACTAATTTTTGTATTTTTAATGGAGATGGGGTTTTGCCATGTTGGCCAGGCTGATCTTGAACTCCTGACCTCAAGTGATCCACTTGCCTTGACCTCTCAAAGTGCTGGGAATACAGGTGTGAGCCACCATGCCTGGCCTGATGTAGTTCTACTTGTCTATTTTTTTGCCTTTGTTGCCTGTCCTTTTGTTGTCATATCCAAGAAATTATTGCCAAGACCAGTGTCAAGAAGTTGTCCCCTTATCTTTTCTTCTAGGAGTTTTATAGTTTCATGTCTTACATTTAAATCTTTAATTGATTTTGAGTTGGTTTTGTGTATGTTGAAAGATAGGGATCCAATATCATTCTTTTGCATGTGAATATCCAGTTTTCTCAAGTGTAGTGTTGAAGAGACTGTCCTTTCCCCATTGTATACTCCTGGCACCCTGTTGAAAATCAGTTGACTGTGTATGCATGGGTTTATTTTTGGGCCATTTTATTTCAGTGGGTCAGTACATCTGTCTGTATGCCAGTGTCATGCTGTTTTGATTACTACAGCTTTGTAATATATTTTGAAATCTGGAAGTGTGATGCCTCCAGCTTCATTCTTTTTTCTCAAGATCATTTTGGCTATTCTTAGTCTTCTGTGGTTTCATATACATTTTAGGATTGTTTTTCCATTTCTGTAAAAGATGCCATTGGGATCTTGATGGGGATCGCATTGAATCGGTAGATTGCTTTGGGTTGCATGGAAATTTTAACAATATTGTCTTCCGGTCCATGAAAACCTAGAATTTATGTCACATTACCTTGGTTGTGGTGATGGTATTTTATAAAAAAGAGTAAAGCTCTTTGTTAACAAACAAATAGATTCCTGAATGTGTTCCCCTCTCCCCCTGCCTTTTACCTCCTTCCATTTTTTCTCCTTACTTAGTGAGAGAAAGGTCTTGAGGGATAGTCACTTGATGTATTAGAGAACTGATGATTTTCACTCCTTTCTTGTCATCTGCCTCATCCCTTATCCAGGAAGAGTTAGGTGGAATGTGTGTAGTTACCTAAAATTGCAAGTCATAAATACTAATCGGCCACCTTCCCTCTCCTTGCTCTCAAAATTCCCCCAGGGACAATGGGTTGGCCTCTCCTCGGGTTCGGGAGAACTAGAAAGGATTTGTATCCTGGCTTAAGAAAAGGACATGAGAAAATACAATTTCCTGTATTTTTTGCATTTTAGCACACATCTATCTATGGTGAAAACAAGGGTCCCTGGTCTCCAGTGCTGGGGAACCAACATCTAAGGGATTTCTTTGCTGCTGGACTTTGCATGCATTGCGTTTGCATGCACTGCGTTTGCATGCAATGTGTTTGCATGCACTGTGAATCTCTCTGTGGTGTGCAGCATTTCTCAGCTTTTGCTTTAATTAGTTTGTTTTGTGCAACACAGTTTAGAAAATGCTGCTAGAGAAAGGTATGAAAGATGTTTATAAATGACCTTTTAAAAAATTTAAATATTAAAATGTTTGTGATCTTGTAGCCTCTTTTCTTATATTGGTGATTGCCTTCTGTTATAAACAAAGTGTTTTCTCATGAAAACATCACTGCATACATGTACACAGGTATACACACATGCATATGTATGCATTGACAAAGACTGGAAAATTCTACATCACAGCGGTAGCAGCGCTCTGAAATTATCGACCGTTTATCCCATCTGTGTGATTTGCATTTGTCTCCATTTCTATGAGTCTTTGTTTCTTTTGTATTAAGACAAAAATAACTGTGGAGTGCCTTTTATTATTATTATTATTGCTGTTATGATGATGATGGCATTTAAAATCATCTGCCAAGTGCCTCTCTGCAGGAGAGCTGGGCGCATCACCTCCCCACCCATCAAGGTGACTGCACAGGGATTGTCACCAATGTCAAGTTTCTTGATGAGGCAGCAACGACGCAAATGTCAGCCGGGGAAGGTTCCCTGACCCACTAATGGGCAGAACCTACTTCCCTCTTCGGGGCACTCTTGCATTTTCTCAGCGGGTAAAGCCCTGACTCTCTTCTGACAATTATTACTTTGTGTCAAAAGGTTGCCGTACTGAGCTGTCCAACTGACAACAGAAGACAGAGCAGCCCCTGTCAATCTCTGGGCCATGAGGCTCTGGCAGGGGGTTAAAGGTTCTGGAGTTTTCTGTGGAAAGACATAACATCCTCTTTCCCGTGCTCCCTGGCAGCAGCCTCCCACACGGGACTTCACCAGCCTGCAGCGTCGCCTTCGATGCTGGCAGTGTCTTGGCGCCTGGCTATGCACCATGACAGTGTGACAAGGAAGACAGGCTGCCTGCTGACCGTCTTTGGGACAAGAAGCTTAATATCCTGGGATTTGTTCAAAAAGGAATTGGAAATGGCTTCTCACTCCCTGTCACGAAAAATGACCTATATAAAACCCAGGCTTTCTGCAGGTGTCAAAAGGGAGGAACAAAGGCCGAGACAGGAGGGTTGGTTGAGGACAGGAATTTGAGACCAGCCTGGGCAGCATAGCAAGAACCCATCTCTATAAAAAATTTAAAAACAAGGCTGAGTGTGGTGGCTCACACCTGTAATCTCAGCACTCTGGGAGGCTGAGGTGGGCAGATTGCTTGAGGACAGGAGTTCAAGACCAGCCCAGGTAAAATAGCAAAACCCAATCTCTACAAAATATTTAAAACTTAGGTCAGCCATGGTGGCTCACACCTGTAATCCCAGCACTCTGAGAGGTTTAGGTGGGCAGGTCGCTTGAGGATAGGAGTTTGAGACCAGCCTGGGCAGCATAGCATAATTCCATCTCTACAAAACATCTAAAAATTAGTTGGGTGTGGTGCTGCGTGCCTATAGTCCCAGCTATTCCAGAGGCTACACTGGGAGGATCATTTGAGCCCAGGAGTTTCAGGCTTCAGTGAGCTATGATCATGCTGCTGTACTCTAGCCCGGGTGACAGAACAAGACCCTGTCTCTAAAAGAATAAAAATAAAAATAAATAAAGGGAGGGCCAAGGGCCATCCTTTGACCCCTACACCACGTCCTTCTCATGTAGCTCATGATGCACCCATGGTGTGGTTCCTGTTGCACCTGCCCTTCTTGGAAGGGTTGATTCATCTGTGAGGAAAGTAGGGGGTCCCCGAGTTAGGCCAAGGGTGGCTAAGGGCAGTGGGTCTCCAGAAAGAGGTCACCAAAGTGAGAGGGACCAGCCTGTCTCCAAGAAGCAGCTCCTCTGGGAGGAGCTGGTAGAACTTTCAGGTCCAATTTCAAAAGCACCAGTGACATTAAATTCCACCCTCTCACTTCTCCTGCCCCACTCTGTGTGCACAGCAGCATGGCCCGGAGGAAGTGCAGTGGCTTCCTGGCAATGCTGAGACCCACTCTCTGTGTGTGAACCCATTTACACGATGAGTGGAATCAAGGTGGCTGATCACAGCAATGGCTAGTATGACTGGAAGGCTCACTATGTGCCTAAAAGATGCATTTCACGTGGGTTATTCCATTTCTATCATTCCTTTAGCCCACGCTTGGACACCTGCTGTGTGCTGGCACCATTCTAGCTGCTGCAATATGGCAGTGGATAAAAAAGACCAAGACTCTTGGAGAAACAAAACGTGGTCTATCCATGCAGTGGGATATTATTAAGCCTTAAAAAGGAAGGAAACTCTGCCCATGCTACAACATAGATGCACCTTGAAGACATTATGCTAAGTGAAACAAGCTAGACATAAAAGGATAAATACTGTATAATTCTCCTTACGTGAGTCCCCTAGAGTAGTCCAACATCACAGAGACAGAAAGTAGAATAATAGTGGGTGCAGAGGGCTGGAAGGAGAGGGGATGAGGAGTTGGTGAATGGGTGCAGGAGTTTCAGTTTGAGAAGACGAAACAGTTCTGGAGGTGGATGACAATGATGGTTGCGTAACAAGGTGAATATGCTTCATGCCCCTTGTATTAGTCTGTTCTCATGCTGCTAATAAAGACATACCCAAGACTGGGTAATTTATAGAGGCAAGAGGTTTAATGGACTCACAGTTCCACATGGCTGGGGAGGCCTCACAGTCATGGTGGAAGACAGAGGAAGAGCAAAGGGATGTTTTACATGGCAGCAGGCAAGAGGGCATGTGCAGGGAAACTTCCGTTTATAAAACCATCAGATCTCGTGAGACTTATTACCACGAGAACAGTATGGGGGGAACCTCCCCCATGATTTGATTATCTCCACCTGGCCCTGCCCTTGACATGTGGGGATTATCACAATTCAACGTGAGATTTGACTGGGGACTCAGCCAAACTATACCGCCACTGAGCTATACGCTGAAAAATGGTTCTGATGTAACGTAGTGTAATTTTTAAAGAGACAACATATGTCCTCTAAGGGTCCGTGCTGCTGTGGGGATGTCTCTAGTCTAGCAGCTTGTGCTGAATTTGGAAGCTGGAGTGGTGATGAAATGCCTGCAAACCCCAGCGATGGCCAAGGATCCTGGCCCAGAGGGAGAAACACACCCGGGTCCGCCCTGGGAGGGCTTTTGCACCAGGCCTGCTGGCTCTTCATTGAGTGCCCCCACCCCACACAGGCCACGTCTCCCAATCCCTTTGTCTCTTTCCAGGGTGGCATCATCTGACCACTGATTCTTGACCTTGACCACACACTTGACTCAACTGAAGAGCTTTAAACATTACTGACATTTGGGTCCCATCCCCTGAGGTTCTGATGTCATGATTTGAGTGCCACTTGGGTTATATGGTTTTTAGAAGCTCCCAGGACCTCGTAATGTGCAGTCAGGGCCGAGAACATGGTCTCCCCAAGGCCAGCGGCCTTTGCCAGGGCGCAGTACCTAGGAGCCCTGATACTTGGAAGGGATCACAGAAATATTTTAATCTTCATTTTTTTTTAAAAATCAGAAGAAAAGAATGAACTCTTAGGATGAAGAAAATGTCGCAGCTAATATTTTTACATTTGTCTTAGGCTGGGTGCAGTGGCTCACACCTGTAATCCCAGTACTTTGGGAGGCCGGATCACTTGAAGTCAGGAGTTTGAGACCAGCCTGGCCGACATGGTGAAACCCCGTCTCTACCAAAAATACAAAAATTAGCCTGGTGTGGCTGTAGGCATCTGTAATCCCAGCTACTTGGGAGGCTGAGGCAGGAGACTCACTTGAACCTGGGAGGCCATGCACTCCAGCCTGGCCAAGAGAGCGAGACTCTGTCTCAAAAATAATAATATTTATACGTTTGTCTTTATACCAACACAGTCATGAACTATTTTCATTCTTTTTGGAGGAAGGGCTCGTGGAGATCATGGGGCGGCCATCGTCTGCCGTGACCCTGCTGTCCTCAGTGCCCCATTCAGAGCTTTGCAGCCACTAGGCACAGAAACACTAGCCACAGAATGAGTAAAGGGATGCACAGGACGAAATAGCACTAAGGACAGCGAAACCCGTCAGGATGGAGGGAGGTGCTGGCCTGAAGTCTCATGGAGTGAACCCTGCTAGCGGATTCGGAGAGGTGAGGCTGCGAAGAGTAAGGAGTGAAGGTAAGATTGAGGAGAGAGCTACCTCAGCGTGATACAGAGGGCATCTCACGGGGTGTCCAGTAGTGTCTCTCTGTATCTCTGTCATTCTCTGTCTCTCTTCTCTGTCTCTGTCCCAGTGTGAACTGCAAACTTTGTTCAGTTTGAAGCAGAAGAATTTAGGATGAGTGTTAGGGAAGACTCCCAGAACTTACAAATTATCCAACACAAGAAAGGATTAACAGCCTGGGCAGCATAGTGAGATCCTACGTCTACAGAAAATGAGAAAACAGCCAGGCATAGTGGTGCTACCTGTAGTCCCAGCTACTGGGGAGGCTGAGGTAGGAGGATCACTTGAGCCTGGGAGATTGAGGCTGCAGCGAGCTATGTTTGCATCACTGCACTCCAGACTCTGTCTCCAAAAAATAAGAAAAGGAAAGGATTATTTCCAAGCAGGGCTGGGTCTAGGTGAGTTAGGCCAGGTGTCCAGGTGCACTATCTGAAGAGACCTCCAGACTAGCTTGAGACTTGCGTAGCCCCTCATGTTTGTACCCGGAACACCTCACTGGCCTGCCCTTGTCACTGGTCTGCCCTTGTCACTGGCCTGCCCTGGTCTGGTGACGCTTTCTGGGGTCCTCTGAGTGTGCCTTGGTGTGGATGAAGGGTCTGGATGTGATAACTCTGTAAGCTCTGTTCCTATGGACAATGGCAGCCTTCCTGAGAACACTGGAGAGGATCTCGGCCCTTGGCTCGTTTCAAAATAATTGGAGTGAACCAGCAAGCTGACGATAAAGAGTCTCCTGGGGCTCCAGCGGGAGCAACCTCAGCTGGCCGTTCTGAGCCTGGATTTCCACGGCGCTCAGTGGGGAGGAATGCTCTAAGAATTCTGCGGTCAGAGCCTCCTGGGAGGCCTGGCTTGGGTGGCACCTGCCTCTTTGCAGTTGCTTGGGTGCCGCGGCTGAGATGCCTGTTAGGGAGCACTGTGCGAGGTGAGCCTGTCTGTGTCAGTTGCTCTGGCAAGAAGCACAAAGCCCGTTGTATTTATACGTTGGGATCAAGCTGACTGTCGTGTGTTTTCAGGACATGTGTACCAACATCTGTCACAGTCAGGTCTGGTCCCTGCAGGGTGGGGTGAGGGCAAGACTGCCTTGTACCAGTGGGGAAACTGAGCCTCAGGGCCATGAGGGACTGGGTGCGGGGGTCTCTGGAGTGGAGGGGCTGGCACCTGGGGGAGTGCTGGCGCTCTCAGGAGCCCGTGAAGGAGCAGGGGCCGGCGTCAGCATGTGACCTGGGGCTGCGCAGTAGTTAGTGTTATCAGGAGTTGACTCGTGTTTCATGCTGCATCCTTGCTGGGAACCTCCTCCTGCTCTCAGCTCCACCAAGCCTGGGGAGTGGTTAACCCATTATGGAAGATCAGTGCTGGGCCACGCATCAGCCGGTTCCAAAGAGCCTCTTCCCCAGCGGCCACTTCCTTTAATCAGTAAACACCTGCACTCCAATTGTCTGCCCCAGTGTTAAAGAAAAAAAATGATTCAGTGACATTTGGTCAAGCACAGGAAGGAAATCTTCATTCGGGATGTGGTGACAGACACGGAGACTGCTGCAGTGGGGTCGTGCCATGGGGCAGAGAGATCCGGCTCACCTCTGAATGCAGCCTGGGCCAGTGGCGTTTCCAGTCACGGAGCAGCGTAAGGGGAGTGGGCGTCAGTGGACGGAGCATTAGTAAGAGGAACATCAGAGGGAAGGGGGATTCTGGCCAAACCCACCTAGCAGGGTTCTTTTTTAATTTGATTTTTGTGGGTACTTAGTAGGTGTGCCCACAAGATTTATGGGGTATATGAGATGTTTTTATACCGGCATGCAATGTATAATCATTGCATCAAGAAAAAATGGGATATCTATCCCTTCAAGCATTTATCCTTTGTGTTATAAACAATCCAGTGGTGCTTTATTTTTAAATGTACAGTTGTTATTGACTATAGTCACCCTGTTGTGCTATTAAGTAGACCTTATTCATTCTCCTATTTTTTTGTAACTATTAACCATCCTCATCTTTCCCCTGCACCTCCTTACTACCCTTTCCAGCCTCTGGTAACCATCCTTCGACTCTCTATCTCCTTGAATTCAACCGTTTTGATTTTTAGATCTCACAAGTAAGTGAGCACATGTGGTATTTGTCTTTCTGTGCTTGGCTTAATTCACTTGATATGATGACCTCCAGTTCTGTGCACAATGTTGCAAATGACAGGGTCTCATTCTTTTTCATGGCTGAATAGTACTCCATTGTGTATAGGTACCACAGTGTCTCCATCTGATCTGTTCATCTGTTGATGGACACTTAGGTCTTGCAGGGCTCTTGCCGAAAGCAGGCCAGGGTGATCACACATCACCTAGTGGGTGGTGGAGGATGAGGAAGGACCCTGATCAGATCTCGAGGGTGATCAGATGTCCAGGGTGGGGGTTGTTTCTGAGACTGGATTTTATAAGGAGGTACACAGATGAGCCTCGGAGAAGGTTCAGGAGCCTGATTACAGTTTAGCCAAGCAACGTATCTTTGTCATCAGTATGTTCCCAAGTTGAATATACATTTTGGAGGGAGGGTGACTGTTCCTTTAACGTCCTGTAAAGCAACCTGAGACCCCATTGACACTCAGCTGGAGAGAGAGCACAGCCCCTCCCCAGGCATGCGAGGCGCGAGGTGCTTTCCTCTAGAATAACAGGGGATCGACTCCCCACCCTTCCACGATCCACACTGCAGCCTCCTGTTCTGAGGCTCCTCCCACCTCAGTTCCTGTGTGGCCAGAGCCCTGGGATGTGGCCCACTTCTTGGTCCCCTGAAGCACACCGGCCAGGACCTCTTCCTGCTGACTTCAGAGGGGGATTCATTGCCGTGCTGATGGAGACGACTGGAAATACATCCGTCTATGTCCTCAGGAGCCCCTCTTCTCAGGGTGCCATCCTGATTCCTTTTCTTCATTCCAGCACCCTGCTTCCCGGTCCTCCAGGGAAAGATCCAAGTCTTGCTGCTTGAATTGCAGTTCTTTACACGGAGCCTTTCAACCCTGCTTTGACTGAACCCCTTTTATCTGGGTGAGGTCTTTGCGGGCAGGGGCAGGCATGTCTTTTAACCCAAGAAAGCCTATCAAAAGCCCGAGAAAGCCCATTTTTCCCCAGAACAAAAGATCGCCCACCCTGAAGCTCAATTTTGTCACTTCCCAGGAGAGCCGGCAGTTGGGCTTTGTTTGGAAGGCAGTTCGTTTTCCTTTCTGCACAGTAGTCACTGGGCACTGCCTGTGGACTCAGCCTGGAGACAGGTCCTGGGGAGGGAGCCAGGGAGGGCTGAGGGTGGGCATCGTGCCTCGGTTGCCTCTCTGGGTTTTGTGGTGCCCTGTGGCTGGGCGGGGCTGTCCTTTTCCGGGGAGCAGCGGCCATCCCTGCTGAGGGTTTACCCTCGTTGCTGCCCGTGGGCTGGTTCTTTGACCGTAAAGTTCTGCACTGAGGTCAGCTTCGGTTGCTGGCCTGACTGCCACATCTGGGTGGGGAGCTTTCTCTAGTCACTTAATGGCTTTCTCTTTGTGCCAGATGGGGGCCACATCTGGTTTAGAAAACCGAGACCCCCCGGGAGACCGTCACGGGATCTCTACAAAGATCAGGGTCCAGTCGTCCTCCCACGTTCTGGCTGAAGTCTCAGGGAGGGGCAGAGCCTCAGGAATGCTGAGTGATTCTAAGTCAGAGAGGACAGGCTGGGAGACTGGCCGCCTGCAGGGTGTTGGTCGCATGTGCATCATGGGCACACAGTCACACATCTATGACTATGGACATGCATACACATACATGTGCAAGAACACATAAATGCTTGTGCACACACAGATGCCAGTATGCACACATGGACACATACATGCACACATACATACGTATCTATATGATCCCTATATGCACAAACATGCATGCACACCCAGGTACACATGCACCCACAGATACACATGCACACAAATGTAAAGACGTGTACGTGTGCACAAGGTCTGCACACATAAACACACCCGGAAGCCAGCTCTGCCACAGCCACTGTTATGCACATAGATGGGTACCCAGGGTCCGTATGCTGACCATTGCAGCTTCTGAAACAGCAGTTCCTGAAGTGTCTTCTTCCCAGGTGAGTGGGTGTTTGTGAAAATGGCTGTAACAAAGTATGGGTGCCCGGGCAGGTTTTGATGGAATGGGAAGAAGATGAGGTCTGAAGAGGTCAGGGAAATGGAAGGATCTGAGCTGGGTCTTAGGTGGGATTGGAATAAACAGAAGCAGCATGAGGCTGTTAAGGTAACGGGGGCTGTGGAAGTGATGGTTGATGAGGAAATTCATAACTCAGGTGAGAGCAGGCTGGCTGGGCTGGGGTGGAAGATGCATAGGAAGACAGTCCAGACACAAGACTAGGTGGGTAAGGTGGGGCCAGACCAAAGGGGGCCTAAGGGTTTGGGTGATGGGATGGACATTAGGAGCCACTGATCTTTCTTGGACAGAGAAGGAAGAAGAAAAGGAATGCCTACTGCCATGCTCTTACTGTTTGTTAGTTTCTAAGCTGGATGCTTTAGTAGGCATTTATGAAAATGGCTGCAACAGAGTGCGTGTGCCCACGGAGGACTTTATAGGATGGGAGAAAAGATGATTTGTTTCATCTTTACCACAGTCCTGTAAGGTGAGACATTATTACTCCTATTTTTACACGAGTTTACTGAAGCTGAGAAAGGTGATGTAACTGGCCAGGGTTACATAAGTTGTCATGGGTTCAGCCAGTTTTCAAACTCAGCTCTCCCAGTTCTGAAGCTCGTGCATGTTCTCTCCCTCCTGAGAAGAGAAACAGAGCTAAAATTAATTTAGAGAAAGATTAATCTAGCTGCAGCAAGGATGCAGACAGCTTGGAGGCTGGGGTCAGGGGACCTGCTGTTGAAATAACCAAGAGTGAGATGAATGTGCAAGAGAAGGCTGGAGCATCTTGTCACACCAGAAAAGCAAGGATGCTACCAAAGTGGACGCTGGAGCCGAAATAGTTCCTACTGGCCGAAGATGAGGCGATTCAAGCACCAGTGAGGACTGTAGCTGCAAGAGATTGGTTACAGTGGATATATTGGTTACAACGGATATGTTGCATCAGACGTATTGAAATTCAAGCCTTGATAATGGCACTAAAAATGGCACCCACATCGATCACTTTTGGAAGATGTTGGGAAAACCATTCAGTCTTTGGGGAACTGGTATAAGAAGAGAAAGAATCAAACATTCCTTCTGCTTTTTCCATTATGGAATAAATATTACGTATCTCCAAGCGTCTGTCTTTTAGAAGCACTCTAGCTCATCAAGGAGGAAGGAATTGTAGGGTAAGATCAATACCATTTGACAACCTCAAATGAATGAATGGATCTGGGCAATGATCATCGATGTCTAGTGATAACACAAGAGCTGATCAAATACTATGCAGCACCCCACAGAAGGAACGTCATCACCTTTGAAGTTCCTTGACAAAAAGAATCATGACCGAATCAGATGAAGTCTCCAGAGTTACACATTAATTTACCAGAAATTCAAGGGACTAAGGAACATCTTAAATGGCATCTTGGGGATGATGCCAGCAAAGGCCAGACTGCAGGATCACTGACTGGATACTTGATAATATTCAGAAATGGATATCATTTTTATTTATTTTTTTGAGACAGAGTCTCCCTCTGTCGACCAGGCTGGAGTGCAGTGGCATGATCTCGGCTCACTTCAACCTCCACCTCCCGGGCTCAAGTGATTCTCCTGCCTCAGCCTCCCGAGTAGCTGGGACTACAGGTGTGCACCACCATGCCCAGCTAATTTTTGTATTTTTAGTAGACATAGGGTTTCACCATGTTGGGCAGGCTGGTCTCGAACTCTTGACCTCAAGTGATCCACCTGCCTTGGCCTTGCAAAGTGTTGGGATTACAGGCGAGTGCCACCACGCCCAGCAAGAGATGGATATCATTTTTAAAGGCATAATAATGGTATTGTGGATATGTATTAAGAAAACTCTGATCTTTTCCAGATGCATTTATAAATATTTATGGATGAAACGATATGGTGTCTGGGGTGGAGGTTGGGGAAATGAAAGGGAGATATGGATGAAACAAGGGTGGCCATGAGTTGGAAATTGTTGACTTTAGGTGATAGAAGTTCCCTGGGTTCTCTTTTCTGTTTCTGTGTATGTTTTACCAAGGGCATCAAGTGGAGAGGTAACGTTGCTGCAATGAGGCTGGAAAAGTAGTGCATGAGGAAGCATTTCTAGAAGGGAAAGATTAATGAAGCAGAGCTGGATCCCGGGCATGAAGTTGAGGATGAGGCGCCGTTGAGTCCAAGCCCTGGACATCTGCCCTTCAGGGCTCTGCTGAGAGTGTGGCCTGGCATGACTCAGGTTCCCGCGGAGCTAGGCCCTGACTGCAGGCAAGCTCCTCCGCCCTTGGGGAGCTGAGAAATGTTCTCAGCCCAGCTGGGAAGATTGCCTGCCAACTCTTAATGATCTGTTCGATACTCCCAGCTCCAATGTCATCCACTCTGTGAATCCTCCCAGATCCCTCCCAGGCAGAGGCAGTTGTTCCTTCCTCTTGGGCATGTCGCTCAGGCCTTCCGTTCCGTGCAGTCTGACTTGCATTTTAGTGGCTTGTGTTTAGTCCCTTGTCCCCGGGGCTGGGTGTGCCCCCAAGGTAGGGTCCATGCAGGAGCTGAGAGTCTTCCACACAGGAAGGCTGTGGATTATGACCCTCTTTCCCCTGGCAGATGAGGACAGCCAGGGATAGACACTGTGGAAAGCCTGCGCCAATGAGGTCTGAAGCTTGCCCCCCTCCCACATGGTCAGGGAGAGGCTCACCAGAATTGAGACCCTGAGCTGTTTCTATGGTCCCCTGAGCTGTGACTTCTGACTCCCTTTCTCAAAGTCAAGTGCATTGAGGACCTTGGATCAAAATGATCCCAAAGGCCCTTCCCACTGAGGCATTTTCTGGGTCCCTCACATGCTACTCTGTGGTCTCAGAAATGAGCGCCTCTGTGCCAGCTGCTGGTGGGGGCCAGGCTCGGGTGGTGAAACGGATGGCTGCGTACATCTTGCCTGGGGACCCGCGGAGAAGGTACAGTCGGTGAAGAGAGGTCGGGTGGGGAGCGTGACGTGAGAAGGCCTGGGAGCCGGGGACGCGGTCACATGCCACTTTCGGAATCCCCTCTCTGCTCTGATTTTGGGAAGCTAGGCCGTCTCAGGTGTCATTTTATACAACTGCTACTGAGCGCAAGTGGCCTCCCTGGGAGCATCAGAGTCTTGGATTCATTCCAACCTGCGTGATTGCATTGCGCCTGTTCAACTCCCTCCACAGCCTCCGTTGGATACTGTTGTCATTGAATTTGCTTTTTCATATCAGTTTTCGGAGGGGCATCTGCAGACAGCATGCTACTCAAAGCTGTGTCCCAGTGTGGAGGCCCAGAGCAGAACCCCAGGCTGTGCTGACACAGGTTTCCAGAGCTCCTGGCCATATCCCCACTGCTGGGGACCAGGAGGCCGGGGGGATGGCTGCTGGTGGGCAGGGCTAGGGGGTGCTGGGGGCCTCCCTGCCCATTTGTTCTTATCCAACTCAAGGCAGAATGGCTCATGAAGGGGTCAGAGTGAGTGACGCTGCAGGGCTGAGCCACACACTCATGGTGTGGGCCCGGCTGGGTGTCAGGGGTCAGGGCTGGCCCTGCTCAGGCTGGCCGTGTGACTTTGGGTAGGGGGTGCTGTCCAAGTTAGATATCCCTGAGGTCTCTCCTAATTTTAACAGGATGCCTTTCAGCATCTTGGAATTGTCTCAGTACTGTGAAATCAGGCAGCTCCCTCCAGGCCAGCCAGTCTGAGGTGGCCCACTGAGGCTCCCTGGTTCTGTGGCCATCAAGTCGGGGTGCAATGAGGAGACGGTGCCTCCAGCCTCCCCTAGCCAGAAGGACCAGAGAGCATCCAGCCCAATCACAGTTAGGCCTTCCAGAGCTGCGGGTCCTTCCTGAAACTTTGTAACACAGAAACACGTGGAGCGGCTTGGTAGACTCAGTCCCCTGCCTGCCATGGCATTGACTCGTGGGCCTTGGCTGTTGCCTGCAGGGGCAGTTTGGGCTCTGAGCATGCGTGAAACCAGGTCCACTCTGCCACCCTCAGGCACATAGACTCGTCTTTGAATCCTGGGGGGAAGGAGGGGACACCCTCAAAGCACAGCTTGAATCCAGAGACTTCAGTTCATTTCCCTCATTCTGCAAGTGGGAAATTGAGGCTAGAGGTCCCACGGCCTGTCAGAGGGCAGACCAGGACCAGAACCTGGCTCCCACCGCCTGTCCCAAGTTTCTCCCATGGCATAGCCAGCCGTTCTCTGTCTCCTGCAGCAACTGAGAGCTCTGGGAAGGGGAGATTGGGAGATTTCTCACCTGCTTCCCCAGCACCTGCTGCCTCAGGGGCCTGTGCAGGTTTGTTGAGTGAAGTGGAGCTAACCGCGTGGCTGTGGAATTGTGAGCATGTCAGGGAGGGAGCTGCCCGAGACTCTGAGGCCCGGAGAGGCTAGTCCCCGTGTCTGACCTCAGAGTGGGACGCCACACCCACCAAGAGAAAGATGGCATTCGTATGCAGGACTCCAGTGAATAGATGGAGGATCTGCTCGGCCACCGTTCTCCTGAGCTGACTGTGCCTGGATCTCTGCAAGCAGCCGGGATGATATCTGCCCCTGAGGACAGCCAGTGGTTGCAGATATGTGGGGCCAGGCCCTGCACACAAGGCTGTGCTGGGAGCATCTTGATAAACTTGCATTTTTCCAGTAGTCCAGTCACTGTCAACGCTCTTCACCACCCCTGGAGAAGGGAACCTCATCCAGAACCCATGGTTCTGCAGTACGAGTCTACATAAACCAAGCAACTCCTGGCAGACTTTACTTTTCCTGGCCAGCAGCCCCCCGACCCCTACCTACCTTCTACAAGCCTCTTCTGACTCCAGAGGTCTCACATGCCCTTGTCTACAAGTGGGATGAGTGATGGAATCTTCTGGAATGATAGATTCTGGAACTCTGAGCTTCGGTCTCTGGAATGCATGAATGAATGAATGTTCTGTTTACAGGCATGTCCCCCTGAGTCCAGTCTTCATGCTCTGGATCTCCCATGGTCAGGAGAAAGTTCTCTCAAAACACTAAAAACTTGGTGGCTTTAGTCGGTGGCCTTTTCCTCCCCATTTCCGTTTAGTGAAGTAGTAGAGGGGTCACTTTCCCTTCTAAACTTTCTCATGGGCCATTAGCGGGAGGAGATGTTCTATGGTCTGAGCCCTAATGAGTCTAGGAACTGGAGAGAGAAGGACCTGTGGGGGTGATGTAATCTGAAAGTCAGTGGCCCAGGTATTCTAGTGGCTTTAATCTGGATCCCAGTGCCCACAGAGGGGGTGTCTTGTTGTAGTCAGACATCAGAGTGGTGCCGGGGGCACAGGGACGCGGTGCTGGGAGGCCCAGAGGCAGTGAGGGAGAGACTCTGCATTAAGGCAGCTTCCTGTTGTTTTTGTTCATAACAATCTCCTTCCAATTACCAGGTCCAGGCAGCAGCTCAGGGGCGTTAATGACCCTCCTCCAGCTCTTACAGTTAATTCAACGTGTTCTGGAGGAAAACTCTGGCTTGCCTGTGGGTAACTCGGTGGCCTGTTTCCATGAAGTAATAGATGGTTCCTGTCTGCTGCTCTAGATA
This sequence comes from Colobus angolensis palliatus, assembly GCF_000951035.1. Classification (NCBI taxonomy): domain Eukaryota; kingdom Metazoa; phylum Chordata; class Mammalia; order Primates; family Cercopithecidae; genus Colobus; species Colobus angolensis. Next base: position 245,397 of record NW_012120532.1, read on the forward strand.
CCAAGTAGCCACGGGGCATGGGTGGCCATCTTAGGACAAATCTCATAAAAAGTAACAGCCTGGATTTGGATGTCTATTGCCAAACGTGTTGGGTTTTCATTCATTCGTTCATTTACGAATTCATTCATTCAACCTAGACTCAGGATCTACATAAAAGATCCCTCTAAGCATTTCCCCTACCCACCCCCTAAGGGGGTTCTATGGCTCCGATTATGAGCTCTGGTTGCTCTTGTTGGGGGAAGGGCTGTCCCTTCTTGTCCCTGAAGCCTGTGTTCCCTGTCACCTCCTCAGGATCCATGGCTCTGTCACTACTGGTGCATCCTGTTTTTTTTTTTTTTTTTTTGAGACAGAATCTTATGCAGTCGTCCAGGCTGGAGTGCCGTGGTGCAATCTCGGCTTACTGCTGCAACCTCTGCCTCCCGGGTTTAAGCCATTCTTGTGCCTCAGCCTCCCGAGTAGCTGGGATTACCGGCATGCACCACCATGCCTAGCTAATATTTGTGTTTTTAGTAGAGACAGGGTTTTACCGTGTTGGCCAGGTTGGTCTCGAACTCTTGATCTCAAGTGATCCGTCTGCCTCCGCCTCCCAGAGTGCTGGGATTATAAGTGTGAGCCACTGGAACGCCAAAGGTTCTCGCCTTAGCCTCGCCGAAGAATTGGTGTGGTGGCCGCCTGCAGCGAGTCACAGAGACACAGACCAGTAGAGAGAAAAAGCTGCAGGCTTTATTGAGCAGAGTGACGGTGCAAAGCTTCCACAGCATGGAAGGGGTCCCGAACGGATAGCCACTGTTGGTTTTGGGCGATTGCCTTTTAAACTCTTAAGGTGGGAAATACGTGTGGCGGGAAGATGTTACCAGAGCGAGAGCCAAAGGCAGTAAATTATTTTGTGACGTGTCTTAGATTTTGAGGAAAACCAGAATTGAAACTTAGGTTTTATCTGCTTTATGACCTTGCAGCGGTGTGGTAAAGGAGACAGCATCTCACAGGACTGTACAAAGTATGTTCACAAGGAATTGGAATTGGGAGTAGAGATAAGGCCTGCTGGTCACAGAAAAATGGGCAATTAACATTTATTTTACTTTAGTTTCGGGGGAGGCGGAAGGGAGAGAGGGAGAAAGGACACAGGGAAACTTACAGCAAAATTTTCACTGTTTATAGCTTTCTTGGGGAAGAAAACACATGCACAAATCCTGGTGTTAGGAATATTTTAAGCATATATCTTCAATATTATCCATCCGGGACCGAAGGAAGTCCTGATGCGGGAAATGAGTGAGTCTCACAGCTTTCTGAGCCTCTACTCGACCCAGGAAGCCCAGCTGGCCCCTCCTTTCACCACCGACCTGGCCTTCTGTGTCTTTCATGTGTGTTCATGTCTTTTCTCTCATAAAAGTTCCTTCAGGATTCCTCACTTCTCCCGTTATGTCTCCTCTCTCCTCCCATTCCCAGCCAGGGTTGTTCCCTACCTCCTCTTCCCATGAAAGTTTGGCTTTCAATCCTACATGACCCTGAAATGACTTTCACCCAGCCCACCTGTGCCCCCTGTATAGATGCAGGCCACGGGCGCTCCCTTCCTCCGGTGGCCACACCTCTGCGGTGACTACTCCTCTCTGGGAATTCTCCGTCCCCTGCCTCCGGAGACGCCACACTCTCTGGGTTTCTGCCTCTCTGGTGGCTCCTTCCTGACGTCTCCTCTTCTCAGCCCTTCAGTCCCATGCTCCCTGGGGCTCTGTCTTGTCTCTTCCTCTCCACATCGCTAGGGCTGCAGTTTCCATTCATGTCCCAACATCACCCCAACGACAGCCTCTCCCCAGGTCTCCCTCTCCTCCCCAGTGATATATTTTGGTATCTCCATTTGGGTCCGTCAAATTTTGCATTTTTCTTGCCATCTCCAAAGATCAGCATCTCCATCCCCATCACGGTTTCCTGTCTTCTTCCCAAATCCCCGCTGAACTTTTCCGTTTCTGGCCTCCATGCCTGCCATCCACTCAGTAACTCACAGCAACAGATTCCAGTCCCGAGATTCTCTCTTGTGCATCCAGTCCTCCCACCACACAGGGTGTAGTGCTCTCTCCGGCCCCTGTCACCGGCCGCCTGCACTGCCCGCAGCACTTGGTCTCACGGCACCTGCCGTGCCCCCCCAGCTCTTTCCCTACCATGTAAACAGAAGGGCCTTTCTACAATGCAGTTTCTCATGTCACTCTTCTGCTGGAAACCCTTCAACAATTTTAGAGTCACCATTAAGATAAGTCAGGTGAAATATTTCAGACTTTACCAGACCCTTCACGACCACAGTCCACTCTTCTCCAGCTATTTTTTTCTTTCTAGAACATTTGATACGGTTTGGTTGTTTCCCCACCCAAATCTCATCTTGAACTGTGGCTGCCGTAATTCTCACATGTTGTGGGAGGGAGCTGGTGGGAGATAATTGAATCGTGGGAGTGGTTTCCCCCATACTGTTCTCGTGGTAGTGGATAAGTCTTACAAGATTGGATGTTTTTCTGTTTGTTTTTGTTTTTATTTATTTTTATTTTTTATCTTGAGATGGAGTTTCACTCTTGTTGCCCAGGCTGGAGTGCAATGCTGCGATCTCTGCTCACTGCAACCTCTGCCTCCCAGGTTCAAGTGATTCTCCTGCCTCAGCCTCCCAAGTAGCTGCAATTACAGGTGCCTGCCACCATGCCTGGATAATTTTCATATTTTTAGTACAGATGGGGTTTCACCATGTTGGCCAGGCTGGTCTCAAACTCCTGACCTTAGGTGATCTGCCTGCCTCAGCCTCCCAAAGTTCTGGGATTACAGGCATGAGCCACCGCACCCGGCCAAGATCGGATGGTTTTATAAGAGGTTTCCTCTTTTGTTTGACTCTCATTCTCTCTTGCCTGCCACCATGTAAGACATGACTTTCACCTTCGGCCATGGTTGTGAGTTCCCCCCAGTCACATGGAACTGTGAGTCCATAAAACCTTTTTTCCTTTATGAATTACCCAGTCTTGGGTATGTAACAGCAGCATGAAAATGGACTAATATAACATTCTTTTCAGGATCAGTCACCTGGGTAACAACTAATAACCTTATAGGCTATTTGTGTCCCTCCCAAAATTTATAGGTTGAAGTCCTAACCCACAGCATCTCAGAATGGGACTCTATTTGGAGAGAGGGTCTTTAAAGAGATGATGAAGTTAAAGTGAGGTCATTAAGTGAATCCAGTAGGACTGGTGTCCTTCTAAAAGGGGAGATGAAGACATAGACATGCATAGAGATAAACCATGTGAGGACACAGGGAGGGGACGGCATCTCCAAGCAAAGGAGAGAGGTCTCAGAAGAACCAGCCCTGCTGACACCTTGACCTTGGACTTCCAGCCTCCAAGATCATTGCGAGAAAATGCGTTTGTGTTGTTGAAGCTGCCCATCTGTGGTATTTTGTTATTGCAGCCCAAGCAAACTAAGATGTAGGCTTTTTACATTTCACCTAGTCCAGGAGGCCTTCTTTCTCTCCACACGCTTGACTTCCCTTTTTCAGCTCTTCTTTTTTTAAAAGTTTTAATTATTTGTGGGTAGATATTAGGTGTATATATATTTATGGGGTACATGAGATGTTTTGATACAGGCTTGCAATTTGTAATGATCACATCATGGAAGATGGGGTATCCAGCTCCCCTCAAGCTTTTATCCTTCATGTTACAAACAATCCAATGACACTCCTTTATTTTCTTATTTTATTTTATTTTTGAGACAGAGTTTCACTCTGTCACCTAGGCTGAAGTGCAGTGGTGTGATCTTGGCTCACTGCAACCTCCGCCTCTCAGGTTCAAGCTATTCTCGTTCCTCAGCCTCCTGAGTAGCTGGGACTACAGGCATGTGCCACCATGGCCAGCTAATTTTTGTATTTTTAGTAGACAAAGGGTTTCACCATATTGTCCAGGCTGGTCTTGAACTCCTGACCTCAAGTGATCTGCCTGCCTCAGCCTCCCAAAATGCTGGGATTACAGGCATGAGCCACTGTGCCCAGCTGCTTTTAGTTGTTTTTAAACATAGAATTAAATCGTTTTTGACTCTAGTTACCCTGTTGTGCTATCAAATACTAGGTCTTATTCTTTCCATTTTTTGTACCTATTAACCATCCCTACTTCCCACCCCCCACGGACTGTCCTCACTTCCTGCCCCACCTCCCACCCTTCCCAGCCTCTGGGAACCATTCTTCTACTCTCTGTCTCCATTGTTTTTATTTTTAGCTCCCACTGCAACACTTCGTATATGTGGAATCACTTCTTCAGTGTCTGGGTTCCTTGCAAGTCTTTGAGGTTCTGTGAAAGTAGAAACTGGTGCTAGTGCTGATGGCTGTATCTCAGTGCCTCACACATTCCTGCTGTCTGGAATCTTTCAGGCACTATATATGCGTGACTGACTGAGGAAACCAGTGGGTAGCATTGGAAACGTCCAGGAAGATCCTTGGAGCCGGAAGACCGCCCACTTCGTTCAGGCTGCATTGACCACAGAATTGGAGCCCAACTGTTGAGTTCCGGTGAGGGAGACATAGGGACCAAGGAATAACTTCCCCTTCACCCTCTGAAAGTTCATTGAAAATTACTAGCAAGAGGTAGATTAATAGGAGAAAAGACATACAAATGTATGATCAGTGTGTTCACACACGAGTCTTCAGAACGAAGAGCCCAAGATACAGGGGGAAGTATGTGTTTTTATGCTTATGTTCAACAAAATATGGAGAGCCATGTGAAAGTATGATTGGGTGAAAAGGGTCTGATTTAATGCTAGTACACAGAGTGAGGACACCTGGCAAAGCCTGTCTCTCTAGATTCTTCATGGCCTCTCTGAGCCGCGTTCCTTCCTTCTGGGTGTGAGCAGGACCCTCTCTGGAATGGGGATCTTATGACCTACAGTCAGACACGGTAGCTCAGAGAATTTCTTTATGGCCTGCTTTTACAAAGAAATGCAGAGGGATAGTTAGAGTAGATTGTGAGGATTTATGGCTGGCTTTGGGGACAAGGGGTTCTGGAGTCTATGACCCACTTGTGGAAGAGAGATTCCAGTTTCTATGACTAGCTTTGGAGGAGAATGGGTCTGAGAGACAGGAGGGCAAGAGAAGGTAAAAAGAGAAAACTTCTGCGTCTGACGCTGCTTCTGAGACCTTCATTTTGGGGTGTCATTTTCTGAGCCCCAACAAAGGCAATGGGAACCTTGATTCTTAGATCTTGTCTATTTCCTTTTCACTGCTGATTGTTCAGGAACAAATGGAAGTGAAAGGAAGATTTGAAAATATCATTAAGAAGAATGGTGTGTGGATTCGGTGATCAGATCCTATGTGGCCTCTTTAATGAGGCCTATTTGGGGAAGGATGGGTAAGAGGAAGGTGTTCACGGTGGGAGGTGAAGTTTGGGGAGGTAGCGAGAGGCTGTCAGGAAGGAAGGTTGTGGTGTGGAGACTGTCCTCACTCAGGGTTCATTTTCCTCCAGGGTCTCCCTAGATAAGGAGGGTCCAACAGCCTGCTCCTGTCAGTAGCTCCTGAGTGAGGCAGAGATGTGGAGGGGAGGATTCCAGAGGCTTCCACGACACGCACCTCAGTGTATGTGTGTTTAGACCATTTCTTCCTGCACTGCTTTTTTGTCTTTTCAAACTGAGGGTGCAGGAGACCCCAGGCTTCCTGATAACAGGAAGATAAAAGGCTTCTCTTTTCCCTCTTTGCTCCTTTCCACATTTTCCCTTCCCCTCTTCCTGAATCTTCTCTTACCTCATCTTCTGCGCCATCCCTAGCCCAGGCATGATCCTCCAGGGGCGGGCTCTGGCCAGGCTGGCGTCATGCAACCACTTCCTGCCGGTGTTGGATGGAGGAGGGCGTGTGGACCGACCACATTCTCGCTCTGGGACTCAGGAATGGCCAGGAGGCCCCTGCAGGCAGCTGGATGATGGGAAATGTGCGTCCAGTTCGAAGAACCCCAAGAACTGCAGGGTCTTCGTGCATAGCCACGTGGACTGAGAAGTGGAGCACTGGGCTGTTGAACAGGGAATGAGGCAGATGTGGGGGAAGAGGGGAGGAAGAGACTGAGAATGGCCTGGGTTTCTGAAGATTTTCTAGTTCCTTCTTCCAGGACTTTCTGGAGGCCCACCTGAGTGAATTTATTGAGTTACCCTCTCTGGCTTTATCATATGTACCTCTTTTCTCCTAAGCTGGCTTGAGTTGGTTTCTTTTAATTTTTATTTATTTATTAATTTTTTTGAGATGGAGTTTTGTTCTTGTCACCCAGACTGGAGTGCAGTGGCACGATCTTGTCTCACTGCAACCTCTGCCTCCTGGGTTCAAGTGATTCTCCTGCCTCAGCCTCCTGAGTAGCTGGGATTACAGATGCCCTCCATCATGCCCGGTTAATTTTCTGTATTTTTAGTAGAAACGTCTTTTCACCATGTTGGTCAGGCTGGTCTCGAACTCCTGACCTCAGGTAATCCACCCGCCTTGGCCTCCCAAAGTGTTGGGATTACAGGCGTGAGCCACTGCGCCCGGCCTAGTTGGTTTCTTTCAATATGACCAAAGGTCCCTGGCCACCTCCCTCTGTCCCTCCACCTTCTTTTTGTCTCTCTCCTGCCTTCCCTCTCTTCTCTCCTGCCTCCATTTCCTTCCCTTTCTTTCCAGTCATGAGTCTAAAGGGTCAGTGCCAGGAACAGACAGGCCCAGGCAGCAGAGATGGGCTGTCCCCTCCCGGGCTGCTTGTAGGTGCTGAGTTCCACTGCTTTCCTCTTCCGAAGTGTGGAGAGAGGCCTCCCCTGTAGGCCTGGCCAGGCCTGGTAGGTTTTTTGTTTGGTTTCCTGTAAATCACCTTCCCAAACCGAGATCTACTTCTTTGAGCTGATAAATATCTTTGTCTTGTGTGCCCAAGTTCAAAACCACCACCCTAGCAACGAAAACACACACTTGTTTTTACCTGTTTCTATATGGGGTCACTTCTATGTATATTTTAGAGGCACAGCGTTTCCCCCCTGACAGAGACACTGATTCCTGCAGAAGATCTCAGTGTCCTCCACGGGTAGAAGTGACACAGCACGCGTGTGTGTGTCTACATTAGATATGGAATTGAATCATGGTAGTGCAAGTTTAATGACAGAGGGAGAGCAGAAAACCCTTTAAAATACTTTGCTTGATCAAAATTTCTAGGTCCCATACTTCATATTTGTTAATCCTCCTGGGAGAAAAGTGCTACAGTAATGACTAAAGCATGCTGAGTTTAGCCTCTCTTTATTGAAAAGGAATTTTTTTTAAAGGAGTTTAATTTGAACAGCGGCTTCCGCCAGTCTCGCTGTAATTACAGCCTTCCATTTCGATTGCAAGTTGTATCAAGCTCGGGAGAGCCATAGGGTGATGTGAGGGCTGGAGAGACAGGCAGGGAAGGCTTCTTTCTGGGAGGATTTCTACTGCTTTTATATATAGATATATTCTTTTTTTCTGAGCCTTCACTTAAAATACAGGGTGAACAGTCAGACTGTCAGAGCAGGGCTTGGCGTGAAAGCCTATTATTATTAATTTTTTTTTTCCATGACAAACTTCCTCTGGGTTTTTGTTGTGTTGGTTTCCTGCCCTCCCCGCATCCCTGCTGGGGTATGAGAATCAAAGCTCATCCCACAAATGGAGAGAAGAGGCAGGTCACAGATCAGCGTGCTGGTGGGTTCCTCCCACTGTCCCCAGGACACGCCGGTCAGTTTGTCCACCCTGCCTCTCCCAGCGCCTCCCAGCCCCATCCCCTCCTAAGGGGTGTCTCAGGACCCGCCAGGCTACACTCAGCGCTGGATGATTCATAATCCATCCGCTTGAGCCACATGTCTGCCAACCCTCATCCTCTGGCCCCAGCGCCATGAGAATATCCTCTGTCTTTATCCTGCACTTACGCGGGCACAGAACTCAAAAAGCATCCCCTCCCGCGATAGCAGGAGTGAGCAATTGGTGAGAATTTACAGATCTCATAGGGGAGACAGTTACAGGGGATCACGCCACAGCAAGCTACTTCAGGATGCATTTTAGATGTTTTGTTTCTCGGCTGGGTGCGGTGGCCTCATGCCTGTTAATCTCAGCACTTTGGGAAGCTGATGGGGAGTAGATCGCCTGAGGTCAGGAATTTGAGACCAGCCTGGCCGACATGGCAAAACCCCGTCTCCACTAAAAATACAAAAATTAGCCAGGTGTGGTGGTACGTGCCTGTAATCCCAGCTACTCTGGAGGCTAAGGCATTAGAATCGCTTGCACTGGGGAGGCGGAGGTTGCAGTGAGCTGAGATCACACCACTGCACTCCAGCCTGGGCGACAGGGTGAGACTCTGTCTTATAAAAAAAAAAAAAAAAGATGTTTTGTTTCTCTAAAATCTCTTCTCTGAGTGCGTTTCTACTCCCTGTCCCTGGGAAGTACCTAACCTAGGTGGCTGTCCTCTCTTCTTTTGTGCAGAGTGAAACCCTTTGTCTCAGCTCCTGGACTTGCACAAAAACCCAGTATGGACTACAACACAACACAGAGCTGCCGGGTGAACCAGATCCACTTTCCATAAAAGGCAATTTTATGATTATCTTTGATATAGAAATAGGTCACTCAGCATCAGGGATGGATCAAAATATTTCTCTTCTTTGCCTAAGAGCAATAATTGAATGAACAGCTCTTCTTCGTTATTGAGGTTTTAATCGGTAAAACCTGTCATTGACAAAGCATTGAGGTTTTGTCAATGTTACGTCGCATTTAACACTCATTAGATGCCCTCCCTCTGAATCCGCATATCCCACTGTCTTTAATTAGTTCAGGAAATTCCTTGCAGTCTCCTTAATGCCAGCACTGGTCTGGTGGAGACAGAACTGGAAGGGAGACCACTCCGGGGAAGTAAGAGGGAGCTACAAAGACACAAATGGGCCCTAACTGCTCTGCCCTCCTGCCTGGCTCGACAGTCTTCCTGTTGCTTCAAGAAAAGTCCACACCTCTCAGCATGGTGTGCAAGGCCCCCCGCAGTCTGACATCCATGGGGCTTCTGAACCTCCCCTCCTGCCCCTTTTCTCCTTTTTAGCCAGCTGGGTATGAGCTCACCCCAAACAGGGATTCCCACATAATGCTGGTCATGGGTGTTCTTCAATCTCTAGGGCTCTCCGGGGTCTTGTAACTGGAGACCACTGCCCTTCTCACAGCAAAAGTGAACCCACCTTTGCTATTACCTTACTGTATATGGGAGGGTATAACTCACATGGGAGGGTAGAGTCCTGAGTTGGACCTCAGACTCCCAGTCCTGGGACGAGGGTGGAGCCCCCCTGTCCCCACCCTGTTTGGGGGAGCTACTAACCCCTCTCATGTACCATTCTTGGAGGGCAAAGTGTGGGACACTGTCAGAGTCTTGTCCGCTGGGCTCTGTTCTCTGAGTTCTTCCCCACCTGCTGCGCAGAGCTGGAAACTGCAGCCCTACTTGCCAGGCTCTGCAAAGGTGTGCACCAGTAGCCATAGGGACTGGCTGTTGATTCAAGCAGGTTGCTGGAAATAATGGGCTGACACCTGGAATGGGGTCGGATTTGTCCCACTAACCTGGGCCACTTTTCCAGGCCCTAAGGGTGGGACACAACTTCTTCCACCCTCACGCCACCTTGGGAATTCATAGCTCATGACAAGCACCTGAGAGAGGCTCTGTCGTCACCTTGTGTCCAAAGCCTGGCGCTGTCTGCCCGGCAGTAGGATGTGTGTGAGACGTGGCTTGGATAGCACCAGGAAGGAGCATGAACTTATTACCTGACTGATAGGGTTTGCCTGTGTCGCCACCCAAATCTCGTCTTGAATTGCAGCTCCCATTATTCCCATGTGTTGTGGGAGGGACCTGGTTGGAGATCACTGAATCGTGGGGGCGGTTTCCCCCGTCCTGTTCTTGGGGAAGTGAATAAGTCTCACGAGATCTGATGGTTTTATAAGGGGAGATCCCTTTTGCTTGGTTTTCATTCTGTCTTCTCTGCTGCCACTTAAATGTGCCTTTTGCCTTCCACCATGGTTGTGAGGTCTCCCCAGCCACGTGGAACTGTGAGTCCATTAAACCTCTTTTTCTTTACAAATTACCTGGTCTTGGGTTTATCAGCAGTATGAGAACAGACTAATGCACTGATCCCTGGCACAGCTGGGAGGGATGCCTGCCTGTCTTGAATTTGCACTTGTCTCACCTCTGACCCCACCAGTCAGCGGGTGGGGGCCAAAAGCCGAGGGGCAGCTTTGGTCCTCAGTGAGGGCTGGCCCAGCGGCTCTAATCTATGACCCTAACCTATTTTCTGAATGATCCACATCTTCACCACCGAGGAATATTCCACAGGACGTATGCAGCCCATCTTTTCTACCATCCTGCTGGACAGTAGTAACTAACATGGGAGGGTGAAGCCTTGAGTTGGACCTCAGGCTCCCTGTCCTAGAAGGAGGGTGGACCCCCCATTCCCACTCTGTTTGCGGCAGCTGCTAACCTCTCTCTGTAATGATTTCTTTTTTCCTCCCTAAGACTTGAGCTTGCAGTAGTATTCTCTTTCTTTAAAATTTCTATGGCCTCCGCTTTCTCCTCTTCCACTGGGGTTAATCACGAAGCTTCTGGAAGGCCCTCAGGCTGTTCACGGAGCCTGAGGTTGTTTGTGAACTGTCAGTTTTTCCAGGCAGACTTCTGGCTGTGTCGTTCTAGGTTTCCTGCCGTGTTTGCCTCCTTCTCCACTGCCTTGCCACAGCTCCCTTCAATCTCACTCCTAATCACGAATCTCTTCACCCTCTTTCCTCCAGGCACCGAGAAACTTAACTTTTCCCAGATTCTCCCAGAACTCTTTATTCCAGCAGCTCTGCCTCCTCTTTCGGGAAGCTATATGATATGGACAATGTTCGTGTTCCCTCAAAGTTCACTTGTTGAAGCCTTAACCCCCAAGGTGATGGTATTTGGAGGTGGGGCCTTTGGGAGGTGATTGGGTCCTGACAGTGGAACCCTGATCAATGGGATTAATGCCCTTATCAGAGACACAAGGGAGATGATCTTTGTCTCCATCATGTGAGGCTATAGCAAGCGGGTGGCATCTGTAAACCAGGAAGAGAGCCCTCACCAGGAACCGAATCAGCTGGTACCTTATCTTGGACTTCCCAGCCTTCAGAACCATTATATATAAATGTTGCATAAGCCACTGGTTTATGGTGTTCTGTTATAGCTCCCCAAGCTAAGACATCATCTATATTTGAACATTTTGTGCCAGAGCTGGGCACTGTGGTGCATGCCTGGAATCCCAGCACTTTGGGAGGCTGAGACAGGAGGATTGCATGAGGCCAGGAATTTGAGATCAGCCTGGACCCCTGCCTTTACAAGGGAAAAAAGAAACTATTAGCCTGGCATGATGGCATACTTGCAGTTCCAGCTGTTTGAGAAACTGACGTGGGAGGATCTCTTGAGCCCAGGAATTTGAATCCAGCATTGGCAACATAGCAAGATCTCCTCTTTAAAAAAAAAAGAGAAGGAAGAAAAGAAAATTCTGTGGCAGAAGAGGAGTGTTCACACCACCTCCTGAGAAGATTCCAGAGCCAAGTTCCCAGCTGCCCATTCCAAGTCCTTCTTGCTTTGAGAGGCGATTCCAATCTCCATAACCTTGGCTCTGGATGCCAAACAGCTCTGCAGTGTGGCAGGACTCGGCTCTGACTCCGTGGGACCCTAGATGTGATTCCGGCACAGCTTTGCTTCAAGGTTTGGAGATCCAAGATGGTAGCCTTTCCTCCTTTTCTTCTATAACCCATGCAACAGGCTCCATATCTTTTTGCCCAGGATGTGAGCTAAGAGTGGGAGAAGACAGCCTAACTTTTTCAGCCATTGAAGGGGGCTCATAGCCCATGCTAAAGATGATTTTCTTGCCTGGGTTGGCTGGAGCTGGGGTTGGGGCTTAGTCTATGCCTGTAGCTGGTGACCAGCTTGGCCACTATCCCCTTAAAGTAAACACACACATGAGCACAGGAGAGACCAGGGTGCTCACATAGATCTTAAGGTCTTTGGTGAGAAGTCTAAGCTTCAGAGGTAGGGGTGGGAAGAGGAGAAAAGTCAAGCAATAGACATTCCTCCCGTGCCTTGTCGTGGTCTAGCACCCTTGTGTCGCTTTTACTGTCTGAGAGCATGGCCCTCTGGGCTCAGCCTTTGGGATGGCCCCGGGGAGGACACTCCTGGCCTGGTGTGTGGTGCCCTCTCTGCCTTACTATTTCCTTCCCACCCGGTTTTTCTGCCCTTTGAACTTCCTTTTCCCCGACTCCCCTTCTCCTCTGCCCCACCTCCACCCTCAGACTACCCTGGAATTTGAGAAGTTTCTAGTTTCTTCTGCTGTTTTGTAAGCTTTCCTCACCTCTGGAGGCAGTCACGAGCCAGGTACACCATCCGTTCTGCTGCCTAGTGGATGACAGGGGTGGCGGTGGGGATTTTCTGCTCTCAGTTGCAATTGCCCATTTTTTCTTTTAATTTACTTTAAGTTCCTAACATCAGTTGGATACATCTTACATTGCAAGGGGTTGTTTCTGCCAAAAGTCCTCACTGGTTTTACATTTGAGATTCAGAGCCTCCCTGCTAGCCTAATACCAACCTTATGATGCAATAGGAAGTCCTCCACAGCCCCTGCCCCCAGCACTGCCTTCTGACTGGGTTACCTCGAAGCACCTTCATCCTTCAAGTCAGCTCTAAGGGGTCGCAGGCCTAGCATCTCTCTGGTCACAGGAGAGGGGAGAGAATGGGGGTTTGGTTGCACTGCCACACTTGAGATTGGAGGCCAGGTACGGTGGCGCACACCTGCAATCCTAGCACTTTGGGAGGCTGAGGTGGGAGGGTCACTTGGGCCCAGGAGTTTAAGACCAGCCTGGGCAACATAGCAAGACTCTGTCTCTGTAAAGTACAAAAATTATCTGGGCATGGTGGTGCATGCCTGTAGTCTCTCCTACTCAGGAGGCTGGGGCAGGAGGATCACTTGATCCTGGGAGGTCAAGGCTGCCGTGAGCTATGATCTCACCACTGCACTCCAGCCTGAGTGAGAGAGTGAGACCCTCCCTGTCTTAAAAAAAAAATTGGAGGTAACTGAGAGGTGGCCTTCTCTGAGACCTGTCACTTTACAGACAAGAAGCCTGAGGCTTCGAGAGGTTAGGTGACTTGCTGAATCCCACTGTCAACAAAGGCGTGGAAGAATTGGGGGTGGAGTTCATCTTCTCTTGGAGGTTGCAGATTGATGCACACTTCCTGGGCTGCCTTGGAGGCATGGGTTGAGGTGGAGTCTAGCCTTCAGTGGCTCTCACGGTTGGCTCCTGGCATCCACTCCAATACTTTGCTGGGACAGATGTCATCTCCAGAGGTGGCCCACACACCTTTGCTGAACACGTCTTTCCTTCATGGAAATGCAATTAGTCTCTCTGTGGTTTCCACCCTGAGGTCCTGGTTCTTCCTCTCAGAGTCAGTACCCTCCTGCCCTGATAGCAGTGGTCCCGGGAAGTGGCTGTCTGTCTCTCTTCCTTCTCTCCTCCCTGTCCCCCTCCCTCGTGGGAAGCCTCAGGGCTCTGCACGTATGCTCCGGGGGTGTCCCCTTCTAAATAGGAGAAGCACACTGCTTTCTCTGTGCCTCCCACCAGATGTGTGGGAGCTTTTCCCACACCCACCCATTCTCCAACTCTCTGGACACCACCTGGGTGTCTCCAATGCAGCTATGACACTGACCAACTGGATTAGTGCGGGCCCCACAGGCGAAGGGCTCAGTGCCACGAGACTGCCCCCCACCCTGTGTCAGATGCCTCTCACAGCAGTGGGCCCCCAAGTCACCCACACTTCTATTTGACTTGGCTACAAATCAGGGGTTCCCATAACCCCATTCTCAGGTTGGATCATTTGCTATGATGACTGACAGAAGGCAGAAAATTTTGACTGGTTTCTTATGAAAGATATGATAGAGGATGCCAATGGGCAGCCAGATGAAGAGCGCACAGGGTGAAGTCCAAAAGGGTCCCGGGCACAGGAGCTTCTTCCCCGTGGAGTCGGGGTCTCCCTGGTGGAGTCGGAGTCTCCCACTTTGCTGGCTGGTGGGAATGCTCATCAACCCAGAGGCTCTCCAGACCTCGTCTTCTAGGGATTTTGTGAGGCTTAGGCATGATGGATTATTCTTTTCTTGGAGGGGGACAGGATCTCTCTCTGTTGTCCAGGCTGGAGTACAGTGGTGCAGGCTTGACCTCTGGGGCTCAAACAATCCTCCTTCTTCAGCCTCCCCAGTACCTGGGTCTGCAGGCATGTGCCATCATGCCTGGCTCAGTTTTAAATTTTTTGTAGAGATGAGGTTTTACTAGGTTGCCCAGGCTGATCTCAAACTCCTGGGCTCAAGTGGTCTTCCCACGTTAGCCTCCCAAAGTGCTGGCATTACAGGCGTGAGCTGTAACGCACCTGGCTGGCATTCTCTATTATTAATTCAATCTCCAGCCCTTCTCCCCTCCCCGAGGATGGGCATGGAAGTTTGAAAGTTCTAATCTTCTAATCCTGGCTTGGTCTTTCTGGTGACCAGCTCCCACCCAGGAGCCCACCAAGAATTGCTCATTAGAACAAAAGATGCTCCTATCCTTCCAAAGAGTTTAGGAGCTCTGTGTCAGAGACTGGGGTCAGAGACCAAATATTAGAACCAGGGATGTGCTTAGTACTTCTGTCATTCAGGAAATTTTAAGGGTTTTAGGAGCTCTGTGCCAGGATCCAGGGGACAGAGACCAAGGATGGATTTTTTTGGTGACACATCTTCCCTGTCCATTTGTGGGGCTGAGATCCAGGTGTTGTCTGGCAGGCTCAGAGCACACCGGATTGCATGCGTCCCTTCCGTGGGGGGCACATTGCCCTGCCCTCTGCTTTCAGGCGGCCACGTGTGGCTGAGCAGGAAAGAGGCCACCGCGCTGGGAGCCTGATGTAGCGAGCTGTCACCACCTGCCACCGCAGCCCCCCAAGCTGCTCCTGCCAGGCCAGGAGTGCAGCCAGCCAGGGAGTGAGGCTGGAGTCGAACAAAGATGCAGATGCTGCTGCCGGAAGCAGGAGAGGAGCCCGCGGCCAGTGCTTGGCATCCCGATTGGCATCTTGACCAGCGGGGCTCCGGGGGGAGTGCTGGGCAGGGGATGGCTCATGAAGCAGGCAGATAAAGAGGTCGTGAGTGGATGGCTCTCCACACGGCCATTAACAAGCAAAGATGGCACCGAGCGGCTATCTCAATTGCGTGGCCAGGGCACTTTGCCATCTGGGGCTCGGGCTCCAGAGGCGGCCAGCAACACTGTTCCCACAAAAGGTGGAGTCGTTGGAATTTCTGGTTGGAAAGCCAGTTTTTGAAGGATGATTTCTCAGCTCCTCTAATTAACGAGAAGCAGAGATTTCAGGTTGGCAAATGGAGCTCCCTCTGGCCGGATGCACGTTTTCATGCTCTCTTGCTGCCTGCAAGTCCTTGGAAAATGTTTGGGGGAAAAAAGCCTTTAAATGGCCTCCAATTTTCGAATTTAATGGGAATGTATCGGGCTGGACGGAGGGCCTCCAAAGAGGCCCCCACCCCCACCTTTGGGCAGCACCCAGGCTAGACTCTCTCCTCTGGTTTTCCAGCCTGCAATCATTTTAAACCCTGGGTGGATTATTTCCCTCCTCTCAAAAATCCCATAGAGCCCCCAAATCCCAGTAGAGTAGAATCTAAATGCCCTACGCTGGTATCCAAGGTCCCGGTGGCATTCTTCTCTTCCAGGTCAAAATAATTCCAGCTTCTAAAGAGACATTTCCCAAGGGGACACAGCATGCTCTTCCTCAAACCTCTAGGGGCTGGGTGGAGGCTGTGGGGACCACCTCCCATGCTGCCATTGTGCTGGCGTCCATCCGGGCACAGCCCCGCCCTGAACAGCTGACTCCCCTACTCGGCCCCGCCCTGAACAGCTGACTCCCCTACTCGGCCCGCCCTGAACAGCTGACTCCCCTACTCGGCCCCGCCCTGAACAGCTGACTCCCCTACTCGGCTTCCCTGTCTACCAGCCCTGCCTGGTTCATTTTCCATGGGCCCAAGCGTCATGGAATGTCAGAGCTTCGTGTGAGCTGGTCACTCTATAAAGGAGTTGCTGAGGCCCAGAGAGGGCAAGGAGCGTGGTTCAGGTCACACAGCCAGTGGCTACTGAGCACAGACTTCCCTGAATTGGGAGAGTGGGGGTCACAGCCCACCCCTCTGCTGTGGGTGACTCTTGAATCTCTGTCAGTGCTGGGCACAGAGTGGCCTGTGTCACAAGTGCCGCTTGGTGGATCCATTTCCTCCTGACTTTTTGTGGTTGTCTCTTTTAACCCATTTATGTCTGAGGTTGCAATTTTTTGAATGTTTGCAATCAGACCTTGGCAATGACCTTGAGCAGTAGGATATAAATAACTCCCACATGCTTAGCATTCCAATAATGGAACACTGGGCATAAATGAGAAATGATTCTGGTATGAGCGAATCTTGTTGAAACAGAAGACCCTTGGAGAATAGGGATAGGGTTTCTCACCATCTCCCCAGTGGCCTTTCCCTCTCTTCTAGCTGATTCCAGAGACAATCCCCATACGGCCTGTCCAGAGGCCTGGCTGGTGGTGGGACCTGCTTTCTGAAGTGTCCCTGGCTGCTGCTCTGGGGATGGTGGGTGGTCGTCTCCCCCATAAGCGGGATGCCTGGGCCCTCATCAGGCAGTGAATCCAAAGCTCAGCAATCTGCACTCATTTGCAAAAAATCCAGCTCTTCTGTGTCCTGTGGCCCCGTGGAGAGGGTTGTGCAGGGCCTTGCTGGCAGTGCCGCTCTGAAAGCAGGAGGTGGCCCAGGATTCAGGGCCCTAATTACTCGTCTTTCAGGCTTGATTGTGGAGGCGGCAGGGACAGTGGGTTCCCTCTTCCCTTTTATGTGCTCCCCCAGTAGGAGTTCTCACAAGGAGTTGATTTTGCGCTCTCATTAAAAGCAGCACGGGCTGGGCACAGTGGCTCACGCCTGTAATCCCTGCACTTTGGGAGGCTGAGGTGGGTGGATCACGAGGTCAGGAGTTCAAGGCCAGCCTGGCCAACATGATGAAACCCCGTGTCTACTAAAAATACAAAAATTAGCCAGGTGTGGTGGTTCATGTCTGTAATCCCAGTGACTGGGGAGGCTGAGGCAGGAGAATTGCTTGAACCCGGGAGGCAGAGGTTGCAGTGAGCTGAGATCCTACCACTGTACTCCAGCCTGGGCCACAGAAAAATACTCCATCTCAAAAAAAAAAAAAAAAAAAAAAAACCGCAGCACATTAGAGCCAACAAGGTCTGGGGGAGGAATCTACTGACCTGGGGTCCCTGGGGAAACTGGGCGTTTGTGTGTGGGAAGCCCACAGGCCGAGTGAGAGCCCTGGGGTCTGTGTTTTAGGCCCAGGCATGTCTCTGACTTGCTGTGGGATCTTGAACAAGTGGTTTGACCTCTTTGATTCTCAGCTTATTCATTTGCAGTCATCTGTGTTTCTATCCTGGCTGTACAGGAACTGCCAGAGCGAAGTGGGAGCACTTGTTCATTATAATAGATTCTACTTTGTGCTCAATTTGGGCCAGGCCCTTTAATACAGCCCTGCTAAGAGTCACCACTCTTGTCAACCCCACTTAATAAACGACGAACCTGAAGCTCAGAGAGGTTCAGTAATTGGCCCACAGATGCACAGCTAGTGCATACAGAGCTGGATCTGAGTCCACAGCAAGGGCTCCGAATACTGGGTTACACTGCCTTCAAGAACTTCTGCTTGCAGCTCTGCCGTTTTCCAAATCAGTGCCATGGGGCAGTAGTGCCGGTTTCCATCCTCCCCCATACAGATGCTCTGAGGCCTCAGTGGACTTAAAGACTCTGGCAAAAATTCCAAATATCCTCAGTTTTCCCAGCCTCGATGATGATTCCTCTGCCATTGGGTTGCCTGGCGGGATAGAGCATGGTCCAGACAGTGGCCTGGGACCTGCCGCTGTCTCCGAGTTGGTCCCTGCGCAGCTCTTGGTGAATGGAGGAAAACCCTTTAAAAGTCCCAGGGCTGGATTTCTCATCTGTAAAATCAGGGGGTTGAGCTAGATCAGGGGTTCTCAAGTCCAGCTGCACCTGACAAACATTTGGGGAAGTTTTTAAAAGACATCAATGCCCAGGTCCACCCGAGACCGATCGACTCAGCCCAAGGGGCTGCTGCCACCTTCTCACAGCTCATGGGAGTGAGGAATGTGATGTGCACCCCAGCCTGGAACCCCCAGCCCAGGCAATCCCCAGGGGCCCCCTCCACCTCTGAACGTCTGTGTCATTAGAATACATTTGAGTGTCTACTCTCATTCCAGACTTGAGCTAATTTGTACTATCCAACCTCACATTGAATTAAAATCAACTTTGAGGCCAGGTACAGTGGCTCACACCTGCAATCCCAGCACTTTGGGAGGCTGAGGCAGGCAGATCACTTGAGGCCGGGAGTTTGAGACCAGCCTGGCCGACATGGTGAAACTCTGTCTGTATTAAAAATACAAAAATTGGCCGGGCGCGGTGGCTCAAGCCTGTAATCCCAGCACTTTGGGAGGCCGAGACGGGTGGATCACGAGGTCAGGAGATCGAG
>NW_012120532.1:264434-270090 GCF_000951035.1 Colobus angolensis palliatus
CCTTGAGAGCAGAATGGTGGAGGTGGAGTAACCATTACACAAAGGCCAGGGCTTGGGGTCGGGAGATTTTTATTCTATTCTTGGTCCTGGAGATTTTTATTTTATTCTTGCCCTTGGCAAATGGAGACACCAGTTTCCCTCTCACGCCTTCTCCTCATCTGTTAGAGAGCAGGCTGCCTCCTCCACAGAGATTCGCAGCTGCACGTGCTGCGTGGGCCGGCGCTGATTTCCCCAGCCAGCGGGCGTGGAGCTGCCTCCCTTCCCCGACCCCCTACCCTCCATCTCTTTAGCAACTCATGCTACCGTTATGGCTGCGATGAATTGAAAATCTGCAAGAGATTTTTTTTTTTTGGAAAAGCAATTCATGACACCTCATGAAGAAATGAGTCCCATGGAATATTCTGTCCCATTATTTCCAACCCTTGGGCACGTGCACCCTAGTGGGGAGGAGTATGTCACAGATTGGCAGAAATGCACACATAAGAACTCTGGAGTCCAAAGGCTTGGGTTCATATCCCACGTCTGCCATTGACTAGCCATAGGACCTTTGGGATGAGACTTAAACTTCTGAAACCTCTGTCTGCTCTCTGTAGAATGGCGATGAAATGATCTACCTTGCAAGGACTTTGTGAGAAGACAGTGATGGACATGCAATGTCTCCAGCTTTGATGACTCAGGAGGAGGAGGAGGAGGAGATGGAACAGCTCCTCTCAAAAGCTCTCAGGGGAGGTCACAGCTGTGTCCTCATCTGGTCCCAGCGTGTCCTCAGTGGGAGAATCAAGCAGGTGTAATGTCTCCAGGTGTAACGTGATGAACAATGTCTTGTTCTTGAGGCAGGTGGTAGGAATACTGGGTACAGCATTGCTGTGGGTGAATGTTTGTGTCCCCCTGAAATTCATCCACTAAAATCCTTGCCCTCAAGGTGATGGAGGTAGGAGGAGGGTTTTTTGAGAGGTAACTAGGTAATGAGAGGGCAGAGCCTTCATGATGGGACTAGTGAGTTTATAAAAGAGGACCCAGGGAAGCTCCTCACCCCTGCCACTGTGTGAGGACGCAGTGAGATCGCTATCCATGTGAGCCCTCATCAGACCCCAGATTTGCTGGTGCCTTAATCTTGGGTTTCCCAGCCACCAGAACTGGGAGAAGTAAATTTCTGCTGTTTATAAGCCACAAGCCACCCAGTCTATGGCATTCTTTTTTTTTTTTTGGAGACAAGGTCTTGCATACTGCTCTGTCATCCAGGCTGGAGCTCAGTGGCAATTCACAGGTGTGATCATAGCTCACTGCAACCTCGAACTCCTGGGCTCAAGCGATCCTCCCGTCTCAGCCTCCTAAGCAGCTGGGACCACAGCTGCATGCCACCACACCTGACTGGTATTCTGTGATAGCAGCTTGAACACACTAGGACAAGCATAATTTGAGGAGAAAAGTCTCCACATTGGTTTTCTGTGCGACTTTCAGCCATTTATACAACAAATATTTATTGAGAGCCTACTTTGTACCCGGCACTCCTCCAAGTCAGGGGTTAGCATGCTTTTTCTGTAAGGGGGCAGGTGGTGCGTATTTAGGGTGTTGGCCATATGGTACCCATCACAAAACCCTGCTGCCGTTGTAATGCACAGCAACACGGACACCACGTAAACAAGTGAGTGTGGCTTCAACAAGACTTTGTTTATGAAAACAGGCTGCAAGTCTGCGCAGTGGTGCATGCCTATAGTCCCAGCTACCTGGGAGGCTGATCTGGGGAGGATCCTACCCTAGAAACCTCCCAAAGAACCACTGTGCTCCTCTTCCCACAAGGACTGAGTTCTCATTTTGGGCCGTTTTGGCACATTTGCTCGTCACCATCTCTGTGTCTCTCCCTGTATATCTGCGCCAAGTCTTAGAGGGTGGGATCCATGTCTTCCACTCCTTTGGGCCTGGGAATTTGAGACCAGCCTGGGCAACATAGCAAGACTCTGTCTCTTTTAACCAAAGCCCCCCTGAACAGGCTACAGGCCAGATTTGACCTCCAGCTGGAGTTTGCTAACTCTTGCTCTAGGTACCTGGGACCTATCAGGGAATAAAAACCAAAACCAAGCTCAATTAGCCAGTCTCTGTGGAGTTTATATTCAAGTGGGGGAAGGCAGACAATAAGCAATAATATAATCAATAAGTAAATTTCTGCGTCTGTGAGAAGGTGAGATCGTGGTATAGAGAAACATAGCAGGTTCAGCAGCTGGTGCCGGCTGTGCACATCTCTTTGTGGTGAGCTCATGTTGGTCACTGGAACTCTGCCGTGATGGGTGATGGGAGTGCTCACCCCAGAGAGATCAGCTGTGGCTACCCCTCAGGGTTCCCCACTGGGAGCTGTTGTTAAACATTCACCAGAACACCACTGCCATCGGGGGATGCAGAGTGCTGTGTTTTAATTTTTGGAAGACGGGTCTGGTAGGTCTTCTTGAGAACGTGACACCTGAACAAAGAATTGAAGGAGGGTGGGGTGAGCCCATGGCTTCCAGGGCAAAGGGTGTTCCCTGCGGAGGGAGCAGTGGCGGTGGGAGGTGTTGGACTGCTGGAGGAGCAGCAAGGACGGGGACAGGAGACCAGGACCGTGGATGGTGCAGACCAGGTGAAGCCCTGGCAGGAGGGGAGGCGGGGACGCTGCTCAGAGGCTATGGCAGGAGTCCAGGCGTGAAATGATGGCTACTCTGTGCACAGTGGTAACACTGGTGGCACCAGTGTGACATGGTGACACATCAGATGGCAGCTGGGAGAAAAGGAGTCATGTGCTCAGGTGTTTGGGCTTAGTAACTAGAGGGAGGAGGTTGGCTTTTTTATTTTGAGACAGAGTCTTGCTCTGTCACCCAGGCTGGAGTGCAGTGGCGCGAACTCGGCTCACTGCAACCTCCGCCTCCTGAGTTCAAGCAATTCTTGTGCCTCAGCCTCCTCGGTAGCTGGGATTATAGGTGTGCACCACCGCACCTGGCTAATTTTTGTAGTTTTAGTAGATAGGGGGTTTTGCCACATTGGCCAGGTTGGTCTCAGACTCCTGGCTTCAAGTGATATGCCTGCCTTGGCCTCCCAAAGTGCTGGGATTATAGGTGTGAACCACCATGCCCAGCCTGTTGTTATTAACTAAAAGGAAGGATCAGATATCGAGTTTTGACAGAAGTTTGAAAGGTGGCCGAAATCCTAGTGAAGATGTTGATGAGGAGTTGGACATTCAAGTCTGGACTTCCGAAGAGAGATCTGGCTGGACATGGGGGCAGATGCCTATAATCCCAGCACTTTGGGATTATCCCACCAAGGTGGGAGGATTGCTTGAGGTCCAGAGTTCAAAACCATCCTGGCCAACTTAACAAGACCGTGTCTCTACAAAAAAATTAAAAATTAACAGCGTAGTGGCACATGTCTGTAGTCCCAGCGACTTGGGAGGCTGGGGTGGGAGGATCGCTTGAGGTGAAGGCTGCAATGAACTGTGATGGTACCACCATACTCCAGCTGGGCAACAGAGCAAGACCCTGTCTCAGAAAAGAAAAAGAGAAAAAGAAAGAAAAAGGTACCAGCCAGGAGTTGTCTATCTGTGGGTGATTTTTAACTCTTCAGAGGAATGGGTACCAGTGGAGTGTGGAGGAACATTGAGGACTGAGCTCTGGGACTGCCAGTGTTTGAAAACGGAGAAGATCAAAGGTGCCCACAAAGGGGACAGGAAATGAACGACCAGGTAAGGAAGAAAGAAATGATTTTAAAGTCTAAGTAGAAACCATTGGAAATCATAATTCAAAGTCTAGGTCAGGCCAGGTGCAGTGGCTCACACCTGTAATCCCAGCACTTTGGGAGGCTGAGTGAGGCAGGTGGACCACCTGAGGTCAGGAGTTCTAGACCAGCCTGGCCAACATGGTGAAACCCCGTCTCTACTAAAAATACAAAAATTAGCTGGGCATGGTGCCAGGTACAGGTAATCCCAGCTACTGAGGAGGCTGAGGCAGGAGAATCGCTTGAACTTGGGAGGCAGAGTTTGCAGAGAGCCGAGATCGCACCACTGCACTCCAGTCTGGGCAACAAGAGTGAAATCCTGTCTAAAAATAATAATAATAAAATAAAAAATAAAGAAGAATGTCTTTGGCTTTCTGAGGAAAGTCTCAGGGAAGACCCGTAGGTTCCCCAACCCTCATCTCACCCAATACGTGAGTCACCTTACAGACAGCACCCATAGGCTCCTGGCTATGGCTCCCTGGTTGGGCAAACCATGTCCTCCCTTTGTTCCTTGGGAAATGTAGGAGGTGGTGTGTGGCTTCTTCAAGAGAACAGTAGGGACTCTAGCACTGAACCCAAGGAACGAGGCTGCATGGTGGTCCCACCTTCTTCCCTGGGGACCCTCCCTGCAGGCTGTTCTCTCCAGCAGCCCAGGTGGCCCTCACACCTTCGCAGGTAGATCCTGAGCCCCTGACCTCATTGTACACACCTGAGATCAGCCATGCGTAGCAGCATTCTCCAGGCTGCAGTCATGTAGAACCACTTTTAATTCTCCCATCAAAGACCATGGTATTCACCCTCGAAGTGAACCCCAAGATGGCAGATTAGGAGTGGGGATGCTTAATAAGTTGCCTGACGCCTTCTGTCACTGGATTTTCTCTGGGCCAGCTATGCTGTTAGCTTTTGTTCATTCACATGGCGAGAGAGCTCTAGTCTAGGCCCATTTTCCTTCTGTGTGGTCCCTATGGCCAGGATGCTCCCTGAGAACCACCGTTGTTTCTCTTTTCATGAGGACATAGCCCTAATTTTTTTTTATTGTTGTTTTTTTGAGACAGGGTCTCATTGTGTGGCTCAGGCTGGACTCAGGTGATCCCTGACCTCAGCCTCCCAAGTAGCTGGCACTACAAGTATAACACCACTCCTGGCTAATTTTCTGTAGATTTTTTTGTAGAAATGGGTTTCATCATGTTGCCCAGGCTGGTCTTGAACTCCTGAGCTCAAGTGATCTGCCCACCTCTGCCTCCCAAAGTGTTGGGATTACAGGCATGAGCCACCGCGCCCGGCTTATATTTCTGCACCAAGTCTTTGAGGGCAGGATCGATGTCCTCTATTGTTCTGTAAATCTATTCTCCATATTGCAGCCAGAGGACTGACCCCTCTTTAAAGCTCCAAGGCCATGTGCTGTTTCTTAAAACCAGTACTCAAAACAGTGCCCTGCACACGGTTGAGCTCAGTGGTGGTTTGAATAAAGGGAACCCTTTGAAAATGCTCTCTCTTTGCCTCCAGCCTCTACAAAGACAAGACCTTTGTGGCCACGACTTTGCCATGGACTTTCTTCTACCTAGCTAGCAGAGGAGGTCTGACTCTTGCAGCCAGCTTCCCTGTAGTTTCTGCTTTCTGTTGTAAGGGCAAAAGGAAGTCCTCTCCTTCACTCTCAGAAGGTTTGCTGAAAAATCAGCTCACAAAAAGCAAGTTAATGGGAGAAAAGGCATATACATTTATTGTCAACATGTGCACAGGAGCCTTCAGAATGAAGACCACCTCCAATGCAGAAGCTTGTATACCATCTTGAAGACCATCCCCATGCAGAAGCTCATATACCGTCTGGAAGACCACCCCCAATGCAGAAGCTCATATACCATCTGGAAGACCACCCCCAATGCAGAAGCTCATATACCATCTGGAAGACCACCCCCAA
>NW_012120532.1:270530-272897 GCF_000951035.1 Colobus angolensis palliatus
ATGCAGAAGCTCATATACTATCTGGAAGACCACCCCCAATGCAGAAGCTTGTATACCATCTTGGAGACCATCCCCAATTCAGAGGCTTGTATACCATCTTGAAGTTACAGAAGGAACGTGGGCTCAGAGCATGGTCAAAAATAGGTTATGGTGGTAAATCAGGTTCTAGTGACCAGATGGTTATGGGAGGGAGAGCAGAAAAGGCCTGGCTAGCAAAGGCAGTCTTGTTATGTAGATGAAGGCTCACAGCTAGCAGCCCCCAGAGAGAATAGATGGGAACTGTTTCTTTCCGACGTTTAAAGATCTCAGTCTCTCAGTTCATCTTTCCTAGTTCTGGACAAGGGAAGGTCTGGCTGCATCAGTGCAGACTTTTCTACAGATGCACATTTTCCCCACAAAAGACAGCTTTGCAGGGCTGCCTCATTGAGCTGGCCCTCTGACAGCTATCTCAAAATATGTCAAAGAAATATATTTTGGAGTAGAAAATGTTTTGATTTCTTTCACTGTCATCCAGGTTTATATAATGTTCAGTCATTTAGGCTGTACCCTCCCCTTCCCCCAATTCAGACAGACTCCGGACAAGGCGCATGGTGAGAGAGCTGGGCAGAGCTTGGACCATTTCCGCTGCTGTGGACACCATCCTGGGAAGGACTACATTTTAGTGACCGCACAGCAGAGTAAGGTGAGCAAGACGCTGGTGACAGACCCAGCACTTGTGTGGTCTCGGGGATTACTCAGTCTCTTCAAGCCTCAGTTTCCCTGTCGAATATTGAAGATAAGAACCATGACTCAAAGTTGATTGGGTGACATAGATAAACATCCGGCATGATGTTGCTCATAGTAGGTGTCATGGGTTTGTTACCGGAAAGGGGCCCTGATCCAGACCCCAAGAGTGGATTCTTGGATTTCATGCAAGAAAGACTTGGGGGCAAGCCCATAAAGTGAAAGCTAGTTTGTAAGAAAAATAAAGAAGCAAGAGGCACAGCTATTCCGTAGGCAGAGCAACGTCATGGGCTGCTCAGTGGAGAATGCTTATGGTTATTTCTTGATCGTTTGTTGAAAAAGGAGTGAAGAAGCGAGGAAGTGAGGAAGCAGGCAGGGCTGAGAAGTCTCGAGCCCCACCTAAGCTACCTGAGGCAGCTCCCGTACCTCCTGCCAGGGAAAGAGGCCCTTTCCCTGGGTACACGGTGTGGTGATGGCAGCCTGGGCTTGGGCCAGCTCCAGCATCTGCCTCCTTCCCCAGCCTTCCTCCCTGGGGAGTCCCAACTTCACTGCACCCTTCTATCCCTCCTGCCCTCCTGATGAAGTCAGGAGGAGCACGATGGGCAGCAAATCCCCTCTGCAGGGATTCGGAATTTTCTCCTGAAGGCAATGGTAAGCTGGTGAAGAACACTGAGCAGGAGGTGGTATTAGCAGATTTGCCCCTATAAGAATCATCAGAGGCTCGTGAGGAGGACAGATGACCATGGCAGGCCAGGGGAGGGCTGGGTCAGGGGTCCTGGGGAGGCCTGGGGAGACAGCAAGCTCGATGGAGATGAGGAGAAGCTGGAGGGATTTGAGCCATTTGCAGAGGTGAGCATGGATGGGAGGCTGAGACTGGAAGTGTGGGGAGGGGAGTGGGGTTCCACACACTGAGCCCCCATGTGCTCTTGAATAAACAGGGGCCTGGCACCCTGTGGGCACTGAGTGCACACTTGTCCCCAGCGCCTCCTGCTGGCCCTCCCTGGAGGCACCGGCACTCCCCTCCATGCCTGGGGTCTGGAGAAGCCGCAGTCATCAAGGCCCCATCAACCCATCCACCAGGATGCGCCTGGACTTTCTCTTCCATTTGGAAATCCTGCAGATGTGTCGCTGATCGGCCACACAAGAGCTGTGACTCCCTAACTCCATGTAATGTGTAATGATAGCAGCACAAGCCTGAAATTACCAAGGACAAGGAGCTGCGGAGTAATTATAGGATGCTTTGTTACTTGGAGGGCTTTTTTCTTTTTAAAGCTGATTCCATTAAAAGCACCAGTTGGGTGGCTGGGTGGGGACAGCAGGTGGCCAAGGGATGAGAGAGACTGACGGGTGAGTTCAGCTTCCTCGGGGCTCCAAGACAGGAGGAGTGGCCAGGATGAGGGAGGGAGATCTGTGTGGCCATTCAGTCCCATGTTTGAATGGCCCTCCAACCCCCCCTTAGCAAATAGCATCACTGCAGCCTTCCAGGGTTGGGGAGGGGGTTGGAGGTGGGGCAGGAGTTGGTAGGAGAAGCGAGAGGGGAATGGCATTCCTGGGCAGCTCTGGGATCACCATGACATAGTGTAATGCAACGGCAACCATACTCCACCCAACACCACGCCACGACTCAGGTCCTAATCCATGCAT
>NW_012120532.1:273411-275275 GCF_000951035.1 Colobus angolensis palliatus
TTACACCACAACTCAGCTCCTAATCCATGCATGACTTTACACCACAACTCAGCTCCTAATCCATGCATGACTTTACACCACAACTCAGCTAATTCATGCATGACTTTATACTACAACTCAATTCCTAATCCATGCATGACTTTATACCACAACTCAGCTCCTAATCCGTGTATGACCCTACACCATGACTAAGCTCCTACAAGACACACAACACTACACCACAATACAGCTCCTACCCCATACACAATGCTGCACTCCTGTTATGCCTTGCCCCAGTGCAGTAAAACCAGATATCTACACTGAGGTTTGCAGCAGGAGAAAGGAAGCCTTTTTTTTCCCAAGTGCCAAGCAAGGAGGACCAGGCAACTCACACTTAAGTCCCTGCCTCCCAGAGGGCTTACAGGTAAGGCTTTTTAAAGGCAGGGAGGCAGAGGTTATAGGCAAAGTCATAAATCAGTACAAGGAAGCTATCCATTGCACTGAACTAAAAAGTGGGGACATCTCCAGGCAGGGGAGCCTACAGCCCACAGGTGGATTTAAGGATTTTCTGATTTGTAATTGGTTAAGGAGACAAAGTTTTGCCTGAAAATTTCAGACCAGCCAGGCACGATGGCTCGCGCCTGTAATCCCAGCAGTGTGTGAGGCCGAGGCGGGAGGATCACCTGAGGTCAGGGGTTAGAGACCAGCCTGGCCAACATGGTGAAATCCCCCTCTCTACTAAAAATACAAAAAATTAGCTGGGTGTGGTGGGGCACACCTGTAATCCCAGCTACTTGGGAGGCCGAGGCAGGAGAATCGCTGGAACCTGAGAGGCAGAGGTTGCAGTGAGCCAAGATTGTGCCGCTGCACTCCAGCCTGGGAGACAGCCTGAGACTCTATTTCAAAAATAAAAATAAAATAAAAATTTCAGATCAACAGAAAAGAATGTTAGCTCCAGCTCATGGCCCCTCAGGAAGGAATTTAGAACAAAG
The DNA here is from genome assembly GCF_000951035.1 of Colobus angolensis palliatus. Taxonomy (NCBI): domain Eukaryota; kingdom Metazoa; phylum Chordata; class Mammalia; order Primates; family Cercopithecidae; genus Colobus; species Colobus angolensis. The sequence goes on from NW_012120532.1 coordinate 274,383, forward strand.
AACAGGGATCAGAGCTGAGTTCTCTGCTCTCCTTATCTGAGGTCTGTGTGCTAGTGAGTCTGCTTGGTAGGCGTCTGGGTTTCTGTAAAACAACTCAGGGACATATGTTAAGACATTATCTTTAGTCTCTATAGGGAACCACAAACATTTTTTGACTCTAACTTTTTTGGCCATTGTTTTAAGCCACTATTACCTTCTTGTTTATTAAATTGTTTATTTTTTAAGGTTAGCTAGGTACCTGGAATTTTAAGTTGTTTGTTTATTTTTTAGGGCCAGCTAGATACCTGAAATTTTTCTTGAAGGAATGTAAAGTTTTTTTGTTTTGTTTTGTTTTGTTTTGAAATGGAGTCTTGCGCTGTCTCCCAGGCTGGAGGGCAGTGGTGTGATCTCTGCTCAATGCAACCTCTGCCTCCTGAGTTCAAGCAATTATGCTGCCTCAGCCTCCTGAGTAGCTGGGATTACAAGTGTCCGCCACCACACCCAGTGAATTTTTTGTATTTAGTAGAGACGAGGTTTCACCATGTTGGTCAGGCTGGTCTTGAACTCCTGACCTCAGGTAATCCACTTGCCTTGGCCTCCCAAAGTGCTGGGATTACAGGTGTGAGCCACCATGCCAGGCCTAAGATTTTAAAAAATGTCCATGCTTGGGTGTGGGGAGGGTGTACCCAGCATGCCCTTAACGGGGGGTTCATGCTCCATCTCACTACAACTCAGCGCCTACACCACACTCCACAGTCCGCCGCAGCTCAGCTCCTGCACCACACTCCACAGTCCGCCACAACTCAGCTCCTGCATCAGGCTCCACAGTCCGCCGCAACTCAGCTCCTGCACCACGCTCCACAGTCCGCCGCAACTCAGCTCCTGCACCACGCTCCACAGTCCGCCGCAACTCA
>NW_012120532.1:275325-281086 GCF_000951035.1 Colobus angolensis palliatus
CCGCAACTCAGCTCCTGCACCACGCTCCACAGTCCGCCGCAACTCAGCTCCTGCACCACGCTCCACAGTCCGCCGCAACTCAGCTCCTGCACCACTCTCCACAGTCCGCCACAACTCAGCTCCTGCACCATGCACAACGCTATGCGTGACACATAACACACATGGGGCCACACATAACAACGCCCCAACTGTGACTTGCCTCCCGTGTTGAACTCCACCCACGCCCCCACCCTCTGTCCCACCCCATCACATGCTTCCCACGGACCCCTTGGCTCTGGCCTTGCAAAGGGCCCCAGGCCGGACATCAGAAGGGGCCCTTAGGAGCAGAGTGGAGGATGGAGGGTGCTTACTGTGACCACCAGCCCCGGGTGTATCCGTAACCCTGAGGACGTGAAGCTGGAGAGGGCTGTCCTGAGTGCAGCCTTCCTGCGCCAGCATCCGCGCTCTCCCTGGTCACGCTCTACCTGTGCTCAGTTATTGTTTGTGGCATGGTCGTTCTTCTATGCAGAGCTCCCTGGTCCTTGCAGTTGCTGTGCTGGTGACAGCTCCCCCAGGGCTGCTGCAGGGCTCAGCAGTGCCCCTTGCCATTGGCACAGGCACCAAGGGGTCCTCTGCATCTCCTACCTCAAGGTTTTGCACAGTAGATAGCCAGTAAAGGCTTCCTGGATGGAGTATTGGGCTGAAGTGGGACTTGGCTGTAAGATGCAGGAAATCCACTGAGAGGGGACTGTGTGGTGTCCCCTCATTCTCTGGTGAGTTCCAGGCTGAGAGTGATTACCCAGAGGCTGTCCCCATGCCTCTGAGATTGCTGTGCAGGGACCACCTCAGTTCTGTCCTTCTCTCACAGGTCCTCGTGCTGACTTTGAAATGAAAACTTGTCTGCTCCCTTACCTCTCTTCAACTTCTGTGCACCATTATTAATTTGCACTTCCTATGGCTGGGCACGGTGGCTCACACCTATAACCCAGCACTTTGGGAGCCGAGGTGAGTGGATCACCTGTTGTCAGGAGTTCGAGACCAGCCTGGCCAACATGATGAAACCCCATCTCTGCTAAAAATACAAAAAATTAGCCAGGCTTCATGGCAGGTGCCTGTAATCCCAGCTACTCAGGAGGTTGAGGCAGGAGAATCGCTTGAACCCAGGAGGCAGAGGTTGCAGTGAGGTGAGATTGTATCACTGCACTCCAGCCTGGGCGACAAGAGGGAAACTCTGTCTCAATAATAATACTAATAATTTGCACTTCCTTAACATAATGCTTCTGAAGCGTTTCATTTAGCTGCAGCCATGAGTGTCTGTGTGGATCCTTTCCCCTCAATGGGAGTCTGCAGTGGTCTCACCACCCTGGGACCTCACCATGCCAGCCAGGGCTCTGTGCTCAGGACCTGTGCCTTGTGAATGTCCCTGGACCATCATTAATTGGAGCCACTTTCGAAAATGCTCTCCCTTGTGCACACTCTGGCGTGAATTACATAGCAGTGATCCCTTCAAGCAGCTGTGTAATGCTTAGGCCATGTCCATTCGGCCCACTCATGGCATGAGGCAGACCCACACTTAGCAGAGCCCAAAAAGCCAGGCACATTCCTCCCCCCCAGGTCCTTTCCTGGTGCTGCGGAGAAATGATAGGGAATATCTTTGACTTAGACTCCCTTTCAGGAGAGGAAGAGAGAGCTGGGGTCCCAGAAAAGTTTCTCCCAACGTTATTGGTAGCTGGGTGTGTGGGCCAGGTTGGCTAGGGCGATGGAGAGTCACACACCAGAATGGGGTGAGAATGTTTGGCTGGATTTGGGGTATCATAAAAGCAGTTATTTGAATGGCTCAGTTGCTTGTTTGATTGAAGTGTAAGATCTCCATTTCTAGGTTTCCAGAAGGAAGGGCAGAAGCCCAGTGTTAATGGCATCAATGTGGCAGTTCAAATGGGTTCCCTGTCCACACAGCCGTGGATCTTTCTTTCTATGGTGGAAGGTGGGTGTTTGGAAGTCTAGAGTCAAAGGTACCTAGAGGATGATCTCCCAAGATGTTGTCTGCTGTTCAGGATCAGAAGAAATCACTTATCAAAGGGGAGGGGAGGAAACCAACACTATGCTTTTTAATTGCTTTTGCCTCAGAACGATAGAGTTTTTCGCTCTGTAGTTTTCATGAAAGCCGTCTTCACCCCAGCCCATCCCTGCCCTTCCACAATCCCAGAAATAACCATTGTTAACAGTTGGTATATATACTTCTCATTTTATCTAGATGCATAGTTAGATGCATAGGGATATATATGTACACACATAATTTAAAAAATCACATAAGCTGGTCCCTACTATACACAGATGTTCCCCAGCTTACAGTGTTTTTATTTTACGATGGTATAAAAGTGATACCCATTTCATAGAAACCGTATTTCAAACACCCATTCTGCTTTCACTTTCATTATGCTGTTCAACAAATTCCATGAGATATTCAACATTTTAGTATAAAACAGGCTTTGTACGAGATGATTTTGCCCCACCATAGGCTAAGGTGAGTGTTCTGAGCATGTTTAAGGTAGACCAGGCTGAGATGTTCAGTAGATTAGGCGGACTAAATGTATTTTCAACTTACAATATTTTCAACTTTCAACATGTTTATTGGGACACAACCCCCTGTTAGTCAAGGAGCACCTGGATTGTTCTATTGACTGGCTTGTTTCACTTGACAATGTGACCCAGGGATCTTTCCATGTCACTATGTATGTGTGTGTACTTCACCACTACATAGTATTTTATATTGTGGATGGCTCATAATTTATGTTACTACTTCTGTATCAATTATTTCCAAATTTTTTTTTGAGATGGAATCCCGCTCTGTTGCCCAGGCTGGAGTTCAGTGTCATGATCTCAGCTCACGGCAACCTCTGGTTCAAGCGATTCTCCTGCCTCAGCCTCCTGGTAGCTTGGATTACAGGCACCTGACACCACATCTGGCTAATTTTTTGTATTTTTAGTAGAGATGGAATTTTGCCACGTTGGCCAGGCTGGCCTCGAACTCCTGATCTCAAGTAATCTGCCTACCTTAGCCTCCCAAAGTGTTGGGATTACAGGCATGAGCCACCACACCAGTCCTCCAATTTTTTTGATATTACAAATGATCCTACAGTGTCTGGCAATGCATTTTCCTGCAAGTAATAAACAACCCAATTATAATCTTTCAACGTAATTCTTCCCTCTGTCCTTGGATCTTCCTTCCTTCCCACCTCCCTTCCGTCCTTCCTTCTCGTCAGGGTAACAGGACATCTGCAGGTAGACAGTCCAAGGCTGGGGCTGCCGCCAACAGACATTAGGAAGGAAGCAGCCTCTTTCTGTTCTGCCCTCCTAGGGTGTGGCTTGGTCCTCCTGGTCACGAGACAGCTGCCACATCTTGTGCCACATCTTGGCTGTGCCTGCATTCCAGCCAGGAAGGAAGATGCCCAAAGGTAAGAGTCAAGCCAAATACTTTCTTCTTTTGTGACACTGCATTTGTGTGGGTGGGGGTGGAGGGGTGGGGAGGATGGAGGAAAAGCCCCCTTTGCAGGGACTGTTTCTACTGAAATGGCCAGACCATGCACATGGCCACCCGAGACTTAAAGGAAGCTGGGTGTAGATAGGTATCATTTTATAGGCTCAGCTGTAGAGGAAGACAAGGAAGATCATGGCTGGAATGGTAGATGAACCAGCCCTGAAGTACAACTGTCACAGGACATGTGTGGATAGGGGTGTTGGAGAGATTCCTAGAACTGAATTTGTTGTCAACTCCAAGCTGCTTGTCACGGTACTCAAGGGCTGAGACCTGGAGTCTTACATTCGTCTTTTTCCTACAAGTCCCTCTGACTCAGTTCAGTGTCTTCACTTCTGAGCTCTCAGTTGCACCCATGCCTGGACCACACTCTCCTAGCAGGTCCATGCTGCTTCTGTGCAGCTCTACCCTCTGAGGTTCATTCTGCCTTCCATTTTCCCTGGAGCATGTGCTGGCCAGCGTGGCTGGGCAAGTTTTTTCCAAACTTAGAGGCTGCCTGCTTTCACTCTCCATCTCCCTCCTCTCCCCTTCCCATCTTTTGTAGAATGATTCCCAAGGGTCTGTTTGGCTGAGGAACTAAGGAGGAAAAAAAAATCAACAAAGAAGAGAGAACCAAGGTCACAGGCTAGATTCAGAGCTAGTGCCTCCCACTTGGAGATGCAGGGATCTGTTCTTAATCAAGTCCTCATGGATTTGTGCCCCCATTCTGGAGAACAGGGGCTTCAAGTAGAAAATGAAAAGGCAATTTCACTGGGAGACCCTGTGGCCCCTCAGCAGTCACTTTTCCAACGAGGGTTACTGTTGGAGCTCCTGGGAGCAGTAGGCAGAGTGGGAAGTGGGAGAGGAAGCCACTACAGAGCCCCATGGGGTGACAAATGGGGGTTGTAAGCAGCAGAGGCCTTGGCACAAACATCAGACCCTTGGTGGCAGTTGGCAGGGAGCTGGAGCAGGGGAGGCAGAGAATGGCCTGTCATGGTGTCTCGGAAGACACTCCCACACGCCAAGGTGAGCTATCCTCACGGGCAGGGTAAGCTGCTAGTTGATGCTGAGGCCCTGGAAGAGCAGATGAGAGGGAGCCAGAAAAATCCTGTTTTATGGCTGTTATGTTCGTCTTCAGCTATTTGAGCTGCTATAACAAAATGCCACAGACTGGGTAGCTTACAAGCCACAGACCTTTATTGCTCACAGTTCTGGGGGCTGGGAAGTCCAAGATCAAGGCTCTGGCAGCCTGGGCATCTGGTGAGGGCCCATTTCCTGGTTTGTACATGGTCATCTTCTCACCGTATCCTCACATGGCAGAAGGGGTGAGCCAGCTCTCTGGGGCCCCTTTTCTGAGGATACTAATCTTATTCGGGGTGAGCCAGCTCTCTGGGGCCCGTTTTCTGAGGATGCTATCTTATTCTTGAGGGCTCTACCTTCATGACCTAATCTTCTCCAAAAGGCCCCATCTCCTAATGCTATCATCGTGGGTGTTAGAATTTCAACATAAGAGTTTTGGAGGACACAGCCATTGAGACTATAGAGATGTTGGTTCTGTCTTTTTTTTTTTAATGGGACAACTTGGATCACGTATGCAGATGTCATCTGCAGCTCCAGATGGTAGGTCCCTGGAGGTCCAGCTCTCACTGTCCTAGCTGCTTCCTTGTCATGGAAGTTGCTTTCTTTGTGACTTCAGCTACATTTTGCAGCAAGATAATTTTGGAGAGTATACCAGGAAGCAGCAGTTCTCAAAGCTGGATATTCTCTGGGTGCTTTGTTTCAACAGTCTGAGAGTATCTTTTGATTAGATATGCCTTCAACTTTTTCCAGGCTAAAATGACTATATCCCTGCTCTCTGGAGTGGAATTTTGGAGCTTCTGTCTTACATGATTTCCAAATTATTTTCTATGGAGAGTTGGCTTTTTTTTTTTCTTTTTTGTATTCCTGTTAAATTTTCTTGAGATAACTATAGGTTTACATGCAGTTTCAAGAAATAATATGAAGAGTATACCCTTTAACCAGTCCCCCCAGTGGTAACATCTTGCAAAACAATGGTACAGGATCATACCCAAGATATTGACATTGACAAAGTCAAGGAAGATACAGAACGGTTCTGTTATCACAGGGATTCCTATGTTGGCTTTTCTTTTTTTTTTTTTTTATTATTTTAAACTTTTTCTTTTTTCTTTTTTTTTTTTTTATTAAACTTTAAGTTCTAGGGTACATGCGCATAACGTGCAGGTTTGTTACATATGTATACTTGTGCCA